>NC_028647.1:2644045-2689304 GCF_001406875.1 Solanum pennellii
GCTACGGCGGCCGCCATCGCCGCCATCGCCGGTGATTATTCTGATAAGGTTTTGTGAAGGTTTTTGAAGATGATAGGAAATGCACAAATAGGAAAAATAGTTAATAATTCTACATTTTATTTGGAGATTATTAAGCTAAATAATTCTCGAACGTATTAATAATATTCGTGAAGCTAAATATCCCATTTTGTCAATTTTTGTATATATAGTCATGGATTTTTGGTGATTTCAAATTTTGAAGTCTTTTTTATTCAAAATTTTCATCGATGTCGGTTAAGGTGTTATCTCTGGAGTCAGTTGGCCCTGACGGCTAAAATGGACCATTTAGAAGGTCAAACGAGTCCCGAAGCAAATATATCCCTCATTTTACCGATTTTCGTGAGCTATAATCCATGATCTTTTTTGGTGATCTAGAATCTCGACGTTTTTTTTTTGCCCAAATTTTTTATGGACTTCTGTTAAGACGTTACTGTGGAGACAGTTGACCCTGAGGACCAAAATGACCCATTTTGAAGGTTAACGAGTCCTAAGCAAGTAAAACTCTTCATTTTACTGTTTTTCATGTGCTATAGTCCATGGATCTTTGGTGATCCGGAATTCCAACGTCTTTTTTGTCCAAATTTTTCGTGAACGTCCGTTAAGACGTTGTCTATGGAGCCAGTTGACCCATATGGCCAAAACAGCCATTTTCAAGGTTAAACGAGCCTCGAAGCAGGTATACCCCATTTTGCTGATTTTCGTGTATTATAATAGTTCACGATCGATTTTAGTTATCCATAATTTCAACGTCTTTTTTGTCCAAATTTTTTTTTGGATGTCCATTAAGACGTTAGATATAGAGTCAATTGTCTCTGGCGACCAAAATGATCCATTTTGATGGTCAAACGAACCCCAAAACCGGTAAACCCCCCATTTTACCGATTTGCTTGTGCTATAGTCCATGGATTTTTGGTAATATGGAATTTTGACGTCTTTTTTGCCAAATTTTTCGTGAGCGTCTGTTAAGACGTTACCTATGGAACCAGTTGGCCCTAACGGCCAAAACAAGCCTCTTTAAAGGTCAAACGAGCCCTGAAGCAGGTATACCTGATTTTGCCGATTTTCGTGTACTAGTCCATGGATTTTTGATGATTTGGAGTTCCGATGTCTTTTTTGCTAAATTTTACATCGATGTCCGCTAAGATCTTATATTTAGAGTCAATTGGCCTTGAGAGCAAAAATGAACCATATTGAAGGTCAAATTAGCCCCGTAGCAAGTAAACCCCTTATTTTATCGATTTTTGTGTGCTATAGTCCACGATTTTTTTTGGTGATCCAGAATTATGACGTTTTTTTGCCCAAATTTTTTGTGAACGTCCATTAAGACGTTAGATTTGGAGTCAATTGCCCCTGACGGCCAAAACTAGGGGTGGGCATTCGGTATTTCGGTTCGGTTTGGTTTTTTTTTTTCGGTTTTTTCGGTTTTCGGTTTTTGTAAATTGCGTACCGAATACCGAACCGAAAACCGAAATACCGAAACCGAAATTCTGAAAAATTTCGGTTCGGTGTTTCGGTTTTCCGGTTTTTATGCCCACCCCTAGCCAAAACAACCCTTTTGATGATCAAACGAGTCGTGAAGCAAGTAAATCCCCCTTTTTACCGATTTTCATGTGCTATAGTCCATGAATTTTTGGTGATCTGGAATTTCGTCGTCTTTTTTGCACAAATCTTTCATGGACGTCCGTTAAGAGGTTCAAGCTATCTCCAGAGCAGGTATACCCTATTTTACCAATTTTTGTGTAGTCATGGATATTTGGTGATCCGAGTTTCTAATGTTTTTCTTGCCCTAATTTTTTATGGACGTCTGTTAAGACATTATCTATAGAGCCACTTGGCCCTTACGGTCAAAATGGACCATTTTGAAGGTCAAACGAGCCCCAGAGTAGGTAAATCCTTTATTTTATCGATTTTCGTGTGTTACAGTCCACAAATATTTTTGGTAATCCAAAATTATGACTTTTTTTTGCCTAAAATTTTGGTGGATGTCCGTTAAGACGTTAGCTATGGATCCAGTTGGCTCTGACGGCCAAAACGACCCATTTTGAAGATCAAACGAGTCCTGAAACAAGTAAACCCTCTATTTACTGATTTTCGTGTGCTATAGTCCATTGATTTTTGGTGATCTGGAACTCTGACGTCTTTTTTGTCCATCTTTTTTTGTGGATGTCCGTTAAGACGTAAGCTATGGATTCAGTTGGCCCTCACGGCCAAAACAACCCATTTTTAAGATCAAACGAGCCTCAAAGCAGGTATACTCCATTTTGTCGATTTTCATGTGCTATAGTCTATGGATTTTCGGTGATCTAAAATTTCGATAAAATTTTCATGGACGTCCATTAAGATGTTATCTATGGAGCCAGTACGACTCATTTTGAAGGTCAAACGAGCCCCGAAGCAGGTAAACCCCCTATTTTACCGATTTTCCTATGCCATAGTCCACAGATTTTTGGGTGATCCGCACTCCGAGAACCACTTCTCAACATGATTTCACTAGATACGTATTAGAGTAGGTAAAAGTTTTACATTGTTGAGGAATGGACTGATGGTGTGCTTATATGGATTTGGACAATCCTTTCCTCACGAATTAGCTTCTGTGGTTGAGTTATGCTCGGGTGCCGTATTTTTTCTGTGGTATTAGAGCTAGGTTCATTTTCGTTTGGGCTCCTGGTCCACACTCCATTAGGTCTGGACATGAAGAGGATGTTAGAGTGGGTAAAAGTTTCACATTAGTTGGGAAATTTACTGATGATCTGCCCATATGTACTTGAACAATTCCCCACTCATGAACTAGCTTTTGGAATAGACTTAGGCTCAGGTGCCATATCGTTACAGTACGTAATTAGAGACCTTTATTTTTGTCCTGAAAATCTTGAAAATCTTATAAACACCACTAGATGAATCAAAATTTATTCTCAAATTTATTACTGAAAATTTTGGAATGGGAAGTACAATTAATAGTTCAAAAAATCAACATAAACCCTAATAATTCCCAATCCATCACAATAATAATAGACATTGCAATTATCATTGTTCAAGACTTCAAAAACAATCTAGTTTCCGTACATCCTCAACTAGTTGATCAACGATAAATGATATATATAGATATGAAAAATATTCCATCTCGGAGGCTAAATTTTAACTCATGTCCGTAAAAATTTTAACGATCTTTATTGATAACACTTTTTTTTTAACATATATATAAAAGAATTGACAAGAAATTATGCATTTGGCCTATTATATGCTTTATCTAACTGCACAAAGTCTATTTTTTTTTTATCATTACAAAATTCTTTACATTATTTTTTCCTAAAGTTTGATTAAACAGTGATGACAATAAATGAAAAATTAATTAATGTATTTCTATGTTATATGTGTGAAAGTAAGCTATTTCTTTCTTTTTACACAGATAAATGTATAATAGAAATATTTACGTGAAATTGAAATTTAAAGTCAAATTTTTTTATATTATCTCTCGTGATTAACCAAAATTAATAATTTAATTGAGAAACCACAATTAGAAAATATTTCATGAAGCTCAACTATGTGATATTACTTTTTTTAAAATGGCTTTAATTTTTACTTGATATAATAGTGATAAAAAATTGTTTAAATAGAAATTTTTAGTTAGTGAATTCTGGTATATAATAATAAAAAAGGAATAATATTAGAACCTTTCGATTCATTAATTGGCCTATAAATATATGATGAAACCATTTTATTATAATAAAAAAGCATCAAACCTAAGTAAATTTGCTACATAACAAATCTATTGAGTTGATTATAATTTAAAAATTGTAATGAACTTTCACTAGCAACATGAAATAAATAAACTTTCAATAAATATAACAACTATGCCTCAGTCCTGAACTAGTCGAAATCGACAGAAATAACATTAATCTATACTTAATTAACGTAGTAATTATTACATCAGAGGGGCTAAATTTCATGCCCTAGACATAATCCAATAACTATAGGATGATCAAGAGAAATGATCATTGATATGAAAAAATTGAACTGTTGCTAAGAAACTTTGACAAAATAAGTCAATTCTGCAGAGCTTTAATCCATATGAAATGCATTCATGAAAAAGGTATGTGTGGTATTTTCGTCACTCGTAGGTAATAAGAGTAACGTGGAAGAATGTAAAAGCAGAACTACGCACCTTGAAGATTGATATACAGCTTTATCGAACCTAGAACAATGAGCGAGTAAAATGTGAGAAACGGGAGATCTGACTATAGAAGAAAGTGTTTCGTATCGGATTGAATAACTTACTAATGCTTCCCATCATGGAATTCTGCATTTTTTGATGACTTGAAAGTTTCTAAGAATTGTTTTCCCTTGTGCAGTTCTTGTTTCTGCCTTGACTTGTCCCATTTGTGCTCTTCAGCCAGTATCTCTATTATTCGTGGCAGTGCACGTTGTGCAGCATCAGTATCGAGGAAGGCAAGACGACATCTTCTAGCTACAAAATCTACAGCGGATTCACAGTATTCTTCCCGAGCACAGTATGCAACCTCAGCTTCCAAGAAAGGGTATCCATGAGCCAGTCGTTTTCCCAGATTTTCATTCTGTAATTCAGATCAATCAAATTAATCTGGCGTGGACATGAAAATGCCAGAAAATAGCTTTTTCTACTAAATGACTCCGAAGTGAAACATTAAGGCCCCGGGGTTGAACAACTTTAGGATGAAGTACTTGGAAAAAACTCTTTTTGGCAATAAATTGTGCAAAAAGAAGAAGTGTGTCCGAACATTTCTGAGCATTTTGAGTGCAGAAAAGGAACTTTTCTTTGAAAGACACTCAATTTTAAAAAGAAGGCAAGCATTCAAAGCACATTATGAAAAAAAAGTTTTTTTTACTGACAAGGAAAACCCACAGCTATCCTTTGGGTGCGCACAGGGTAAAATTGAAAAAATATTTTGCAATAACTTCTTGGAACAACTTAGATGAACAAGTTCTCAGGATTACTTTTTTCAAGGTTAAAAAATATCTTCCATGACACTCACCTTGGAAGAATCCTAAAATCATATCGAGGGCCTGTGAATTCGTGTACATTTTCCTAAAGTATTTTCAAAATGTGCTTGATAAATTATTGAGAAGGATTTTTAAGCTAGCATGTTCAGTCGATCATGCATTAACTATTCAACAAGTTCTGGTTCCTATTGACGGTACAGGCTTCTCAAACAGCAAAAGTTCTTACTCCAGAGTGTTACTGCCATGACTCTTTCATAACATGGAAGCTTATATCAAAAATCAAAATCTACTCCACATGCAAGTGTTAATGAGAATGAATATTGATTCAAAGTTAATATGCTCCTCCGAAATAATGAATTTCAAGTTCGGAGTGACTCAGATATTCCTCCTCAAATTTACATTCATGAATAGACACATCCCTGATTCTATTCAAAGCTTGGAGACCCGTACATATCAGTCAATGACAATAGAAATACTTGGTTCTTTGTTAATTCCCAGAAACTGGGATTTATGCAATCTACAATAACTAAGCAAAAAAACAATAAAAGAAGCTTGCAGATATCAGCAATTACAAAAAACTACTTTAAACAAGTATATAAATCAGCAAGCATGTTTCTATTGTTTATTTTTTTTTCTGTTCATGAATTATAGAGTAGATTGTATTAACAATGAGCTACCTTAGGAAGCACTTGACATAAAAATGCATTAAGGTTAGTATGAAGACATATAGCCAAAGTACCAGAAGAAAAAGGAACAATTGGAACTAAGAAGGAAGCGAACCTGAGCAATAGCAGCCACTCGTTCAGCCATCGCACCATATGCATGAGATAGATGTTTAGCGGCAGCTGTGTCCATCGCTCCTGGAACAATCTTCCCTGCATGAGACCTTTTCATGCGGACATATTGTTGAGAAAGTACCGTAAAAGATGCAAGATCCCATCCATCTGCACCTACGAGTTGTAGGTTGTATGTCAAGCATTTATTTGCTGGGTTCAATTTTCCAGATTTTATAGCCGCATCAACCGCATCTTCTGCCATGCTGAAATGAGACAACTTCAACATTTTAATAAAGGAGACCAAAAAACTTTGGAGATGGACATACACAAGATAACCAGACCATGGACTGACTTTCACCTTACAACCTCGCACATTGACCTATGTGTTAAGCCATTTAAAGGAAAGCTTCTAAGATAAAAGGAGTATGAAAGACCAAGAACAGCTAGCCCAGTCAGTCTGCCTTGAAGAGAGAGATTAGGAGGTGTTCCATTTTAAATTGTGTTTGGATTTAGAACCTTTTTTTTTGTCTTTGCAATAAATGTATTTATTGGCATTTTTCCAGAAGACAGTTTTTTTTCAGATTCAGTTTTGTGGAAAATGATTTTAGTTGTCTTTTAGAGAGTATAATTATACTTACGAAACTTTTTTTGAGGCTTTCATATGGGTGGATATTTTTTATATACAAATCAAATTGATATCATGGATTTTACAATTTACACCAATGTGTAAAAAACTATTATATTCTATAAAAAGTTTATTAAACCTACTAAACGTCTTCCAATGTTACAAAATATATCTCCTAGTAGTGTCTTTTATTGAAGAAAAGAAACAAGTTTCCGAATTTAGAGGAGAAAAGACTATGGTTCAAATTGCAATTCACAAAAGCTGAAATGAGGGCACCCAAAGGAAAAAAGGTTGACCCACTGTTTCTGAAACAAAAAGCACCCTCTATGGTTCTTCTATATAAAGTAGCCCAAGCTTCTTTCCATATTCAACGAATTACACCACTAAAAAACAACTTGGGGCTGCTTTCTAAGCAAACAGGAAACGACTCCTCATCTCACAAGACAACTAGCATTACCCATTAGTTCAGATATTATAAGTTACCTTCTATACGTAGTCCATTTTCCACCAGTAATTGTAACCAAACCAGGATGTTCTTCAGTGACAACATGATCTCTGGAGATGCTCGCCGTACTACTTGCCTTGGGATCAATTGCTAGAGGGCGGATACCACTCCAAGCAGATAGAACATCAGTACGCCGTACCTAAATTTGAAATCTAACATCATTCTCGATAGACAAGGACACTATAGGTGACATGTAAACAAGAAAAACTATTTAAACTGGAGTTTTGGTTGCCTCCAGGGAAATAGGGAAACTGTTGCCTCCAGGAAAATAGGGAAACTAAACAGTCAAATACAGGTTGTAGCCATCTTACAAATACTAAATGAAAAAATAAGTAAACTGTTATAGCAATAACTGTGCATGACAAACACGCTCACTGTATTGACAACTTCGATGCTGCTCACTGAACAAGAAATAAATCCATAAGCTACTGAGATATTACGATTCAAGTATCGAGCGTGCCTGTGTACGTAGGAAATGTACCCCCCTAATCATCGAGAGTGTCAACACAGACATATCTACTAAAAAGCAAAGCTCCTATGACTCATGAACAAAAGGATGGAGCTTTCTAACTATCAAGAAGTTCAAGTTATACCTTTTAAGTTCATGTCATTCACAAAGGCCTTTTTCTTCTCTCTTATTTTGCTTTGAGCTTTCTCTGCCCCATCTCTCTCAATATTTCATAGGGTCAAACATTCTCCTCTTAAGATTTCTGGGTCCTCACACAATTTGTTGGCTACTATATCGCTGGAGTTTTTGATTTTAGTCACTAAGTTTTCCTCATTTTGTCAATACAATCTTTAACAAAAAAAAATATGAATGACAAGCCTACACATTACTCCAAGGGACTTAAAGCTCAGCTTCCAGGAAGAAATTTTGGAATCAAACAATAAAATCAAGAGACGCCATCATCCACTGTTGTCAGTTGAAATGCTTCACCAGATGCGCATAGTAAAGTTTGACCACAGCAGTCGTACTAATACCATCTCATAGTAGTACTGCAATCTACTTGTGAGATTTACAATTTGCCTCACATAAGAAAGAGCACATATATTTGTTTTATCAAATATGAAATTGGCAAGTCATTCTTTATGCAATATAGTTTAGATAACAAGAAGATTTTTCAATGCTATTACATAATCTACATCAAACATATACAGTAAAAAAGTCTACATATGGAACACGTTGGATAGCAGTGATGCAATACTAGATCCCTTGTGGGAAATGGTCCATGATCTATTTATGCACTTGATACTATACATCAAACTCTTGACTTTTTCTATAAGAACAATTTACATCCAATTCTGACTTAACTGATTGTTTAGTCAATAATCCAATATATAACCTGGAAGCCACTAAATGGCTAAAAGGTAGTATACTGAATCTCCTACACATTTACTGGAATAGCGTAATAAATTTCACCTTAATCCAAAAACTTAAGAAATTTCAGCTTCTTTACATCGACTCCATCCAATGAAAAAGCATAAAAACCAATTATGGGATTATAGTTAGCTCAGCTAAAAGTGATAGAGAAATATGCTATTGATCAGGATAGTAACATTTGAATTCGATATCAAACCAAAACAGAGATCAAGAGGCAAAAGTTGGTTACAATATAGACCTTTTTTTCAGATGCCTAATGAGGAATAATGATTATATAAATATTTGACTTACAGGGATTTATATTAGAGGCACTCTATGGTATTAAAAGAAAAACAATAAAAGTCAGGATTGCTAGAAATCAACACACCTTAACATTAAGATAATCAGAGATGGCATCCAAAATGAATTCGATCTCATTCTCATGAGGTTCTGGCAACATCGTTATGCTGGTGTTTGAATCAGTGGTACCAGCTACTGTTCTGCCCAACCATGGAAGCATAAAGACCACTCGACCATCCTTAGTTTTAGGGACAATCAAGCCCATCCCGTCTGGAGAATAGTAATCAGGAAGTATAATATGTACACCACTACTGGGACAAATCATGGGTTTTGCATCTTTATCAGCTAACATCCTTACAGAATCACAAAAAGGCCCGGCAGCGTTAACAACAACTTTTGCATATGCATCAAACTCCTTCCCTGTCAGAAAAGGAGTGAGAACTTAGAGGCAGATAACTGAACATGAACTAAAGGAGCAAACGATTAAAGGAGAAATTAATAAATAGTACTCAAAGCATTTTCCAATTGTCTAAAAGTTGAACAGAGATTCATGCCAGAGTGACTTGCCTTTGTTGGATCAAATGGTTGTTTAAAGTTGATATTCCCACCCAACTCGAAAAGATTTATGCCAATTCTGGAATGTTTGTCAATAACACCTCTACGCAAATATTTTGACTCCACGAAAATATGGCAAGAAAATTCAAATAAGACCAGATACATATCTTGAAACATGATAACTCTAAGCCAAGCAACTTGTAAAAATTATGTCAGGAGCATCTGGTTATGTGGTTGGTAATCAATTACCAATCTTTGATACTAGAACAGCCTCTTCACTCATAAGTCCAGCCGTGGACCAAAACAAAAATATTTTAAGAGAAAGTTCAAAATTTTCAAAACCTCGGAAATCACTACACTTAAAAAGATCCTGCATGTCACTGACAAACATTTCGAAGAAATGACAAAGGTTCAAAGACAAGCAAAATAGATAATTGTACATACATTTTTTTTTGAGGAGTAACTTTGTATTCACAAAAAATCATCATCAAAAGAATGATGAGGTGGGGCACTTATAATCCACAATGGGTGGAACACATCCATGGAGATAATTGTACATACACGGAGATATATAATGGGACTTCTAGGAGCAAGTGATACAGCACATGATATCTTTTATGGTCACCCATCCCCTTCCAAGGAAATGGAAGCTGAAGTGTCAGCACCTAATCTGTTCAAATGTTTATTGCTTTATGCACAGTGAAACTATAAGTTTTTCACAAATCAAGATATTGGAACTCTTTTTATCAACCTTAATCGTTCCACCAGGATTACAAGCTAACTTTAACCACGGAACTGAGTAGGAACACAAATTTTACAATAAAATTCATGAAGTACCTGACAAGTTATTCCGAATACGTGCACCAATTATTCTACCATCACCCTCATCTTTGAGAAGGGATACAACTTCTGCATGGTTAAGCACAGCTGCACCAGCCAAAGCAGCAGAGCATGCTAATGCAACATTGACGCGTGAGTCATTCATTTGTCCATCGTAATATACCACAGTTCCCTTCAGATTTTTATCTTTACCATTTCGTGCGAGGGTAGGAAACAATTCAACAGACTCTTGTGCAGTATAATACCTAGACAAATGCAGTAGGTGTCGCCCTGCAACCAAATCATACATTTTCAGGCCAGCCCAGTAGTAGATCGCGTCAAACCAATCAAAGCACGGAGTCATGCACGGTAAAGCACGACAAAGGTGTGGAGCATTTTCAATGAGCTGTTTACGCTCCTCAAGGGCATGGAAAACTAGCTTTAACTGCCCATAATCCAAGTTGAAAACTGCTTTCTCCAAATAGCGAACTCCTGAAACAAGAATCTTAGTATAAGCAGTTTGCACGTCTTAGATAAAAGAAGATAACTGTGACAAATGAAGGAAAGCTTCAAGCAAATATCTAACTACTCCCTCCATTTCAATTTGATTGCCTGTTTTGACTTGACACACAATTTAAGAAAGTAAAGAAGACTTTTGAATCTTGTGGTCTTAAATGAAAGATAGGTAGAATGTATCAAAAACCTCTTTAAGACCGTGGTCTTAAACATGTCATATCTAAAATTAGAATTAAAGAGTTACTAAAAATGGAAAGAGGCGTTCTTTTTTAAAGGAATAAAAAAGGAACAAAGACAAATAAATTGAAATGGAGGTGCCTCAATGAAGAAATCAAAAGGGATACTCTAAAATTTCTCAGTGCAGTTCTTCACATCATTTTAAGGGTAAAGTGCTCCATTCTCAACCACTAAGCTTTTAAGGTAGCAGTTAGTACAAAATATAACAATTTAGCCTGTCGAGCACTGGATATAGCATTTTAAATCTTAGGAGTGCTCTTATAGAAGACAAATAATATAATTTTATGTGAGTATCTTAACTTTCTTCTTTTTTTTTTTTTGGCCTTCTCCAAATTCCCTGGTCGAGATGCAGACCTATTAATCTGCTAGTGTTAGGATTTCTAAAGGGCTAATGGGTAATGACTAATGAAAAATTGCGTGGAGACACAGCACCTATGGCAAAGGTTTTACAGACATTGTCCTGCGGCATCGATAAATGTTTGAAGCATCTTATACCAAGCAGTGTAATTTGAAAAGAGTCTTGACTGTTCTTTCATTGAACCTATCCCAAAGACAATCCAGAGCAAAGGATACATCGAGATTTTTGGCCTATGAGTTTGTTCTGGAGTACATACAAAGTAAAAGCAAATGTATTGGCAGGGAGACTTAAAGATGATGGGTAATCCCATATTACATTTCAGAATGCCTTTGAATAAAGAAGATGAAACCTTGATGCTATACTGATAGCAATTTTTTTGATGAAGTAGATTCATTTAAAGGCATCAAGAAGATGCAAGCTTTACAAGGATAGATCAGTTAAGCTCACAAAAAAAGGATTTGTAGCCTCTTTCTGAACAATAGAGCTAACAAAATCCAAGAAGAGTTCTAAATTATTTACAGGGGTCAATTTGGACCAACTAAGAAAGAAAACTAGACATCTGCCTCGAATAAAGATTTCTAGAAGTTGAAATTCCGTCAAAACATCTTTTGTTCCTCTCTATCCATAAACACCAAAAGATAGCACCAGGGATCATCATCGACATACTCTTGATGACTTTATCAACTTCCCGTGAACTCCAACTTTCAAGAGCATCCCTAACAGAGAAACGCATGACCCAGGAAAGACCAAAAAAGCAACAAAACATATTTCAGATGTCCGAGGCAGCTGGCAGTGCAGTAAGAAGTGGTTGACACTTTCTGTGTGCTTGTGGCTGAAATAGCATCGGTTAGAAAGCTGGAATTTCTTTTTGGAGAGATTATCCTGCGTGAGGCATGAGTTATGCAGTGCAGTTGAGCCATGGGTTTAATATTAAGAAGCATAGAGTAAGGATTATCATGCAACTTGGATACCTCGGAAGCTAACGGATCATTTATCTGAAGTTTCTAATCTAGATATTTGTGAGAATGGAGCATCAACAAAGAGGGAGCACATGGAAAATGAACCATCATGGTGAAATATTTCATCCGGTACTATGAAATTTCCATCTTATCCAATACTACTCCATGAGGTTTCTTTAGTGGTTAAGCTCCTTCAAGGGGGGTAGCTGGAGACCCTTTATATTGTCACTGTTTCTTTTCATACGAGAGGCATTCAGTAGACACATATAGAGGATAGTTAAAGGGGATTTTATCTAAGGATTTAAGGGTAGCTGAGAAGGAAATAAAAGAAAAGCTATATCCCAATTATTTTTTGCTGTTTGCATTCTAAGTTTGGGCCATAGATTTGGTATCTCTCTAAAGCTCTAATATGGTTCGCTACCTGCAGAGTAGCAGAAATCACACTATTGTGCGTTTATTGGGTAAAAAGATTGATCCAGAACAGCAAAAGGTCTTTTTGTTTCAATCGTCTGCTTTTTCTGTGTGGATCCAGATGATTGCTATAGTTATCCCCAATTAGTTTGGGATTGCAACATATTTGATTTCTTAAAAGAGGAAATGCCCTTGTGTATAGATGGTTGGGATAGTTCTGTAGATGATTGTGTTGATCCAGTTGCATACTAAGAACAAAATTTTGCCACCACCATGGTATGATATTGTTAAAATATTGACTATTAAAATTCGCGATGACTTTGATTTTGATGATATCTATACAAGAAGCCCAAAAACAACAAGATCGATTCCCTTAGGAATGAAATGGGAGGCATAATCACTTGGATTAAATATTAAGAAATCATCGCAGCCAAGTAATTATTGAGCATAATAAATTGAGGATTTTAGTTTTACTTCTGCTAAAACTCTTGAGATTCTAAAATGATAAGAAGCTTTCTAATACTTCAATTATTCTCTCACAAGGCCTTTCTCTTCAATCCGAAATTGCTGTGACATTGCCAACTCAGTCACACACAAAAATAGTGCCTTGAGTAACAATGTTCCTAACATCAAGATCCCTCCTCATCAAGGCTCGCTCCCAGAGTTTTAGAAACATAGACAAAAAAATTCCTTTTCTTTATGACTAAACAACAATGACAAAAAGATTTTAAAGGAAAGTTTTCGTACACCAGACTAACTCAATTTAAAGATTTCATTTTGAACTTGTTATTAGTGCCACTAACAAGCATATATAGGGTACGACAAATATAGTGTCCCAAAACTAATGCTGCTACAAGATTCCCAATTTTAAAGTTCCATCTAGTATATAGTTCTGAAACTATGTCCACTTGCATAAAAGGGAAAATAATGCTCAACACACTCCTCAATCCCTAAGATATCTTTTTTCATGAACGTGGTGTCCTCGACTAATTCCACGGGATACTTGCCACCTTCCACCACAATCCCTTGTCTAAAAAGACAATTTGCTTATCTTACTACCACTGCACCTCAATCACAGTTCAGTTCCAATAAACTATATCCATAAAAAAAATTCCTCTAATTTGACTATTTCTCACAGCTGGATGTGATCATTCTTTTACTTCAATGCATTAAATTAACATGAAGCCAGTTATACCAAAACCACCTATCGTACATACACAAAAACTGATGAAAAATTTAAATTCTAACTAACCTCCATGAATTAGCTTAGTAGACCTTGAAGAAGTACCAGATGCGAAATCCTCTCGCTCAACCAATCCAACCCGGAGTCCTCGCGTCGCAGCATCAAGTGCAACACCGCAACCGGTAGCACCGCCTCCAACAACAAGGATATCAAGAGGATTAGCCGAAGTAGACCCGATCAAAGCCGCTTCCTGAGTATTCCGTGGTGGTACGACGGCGAAAGGATCAGAAATTTTCCGGCGAAAAGTATCGAGTGCGCTTAACTTGTCTCCGCGATCGTTTGAGGAGAATGAAGGCTGCCGTACAATTGTGTATGCTCCGCCGGCAACGGCGGCGATAGCGCCGAGACGACGGAGGCGAATTAAGGTGGCCATACGGTGGTGTAGGTAGAAGAACCGAAGATGGAGGTAATTAGTTTTTTTTGAAGATTGAATTGTTTTTATTATTTTAAAAAAGTTGCATTGGGAATCGAAAAATATATATATGTACCCTCTCAAATGACTAAAATACCCTCATGTCTAAATTTGTTAAATTTTACAATTTTTGGTAATGTTAAGATTCTTTCTATTTTATTTATATAAAAATATAAATATAAATAAAATATAAACATAGAGAAATTATAAAAGATTTTTGTCAATATTAGATTAATAATCTCAGGGGAGTTCAAAGTTTAACCGAACTCATTAAAATTCGAATCGATAAAAATGTTATTATAAATTATTAATTTGACAGTTTGATAGTTACTGTAATTTTATTTTTTATCGAGTTATCATCTTCGTAATAACTTGAAACTTTTTTAATGTGTTAACCGATAATAGTTGAAGAAAATCTCGTAGGTTCAATATGTTTTACTATTCAAATTGTGGAAGTAATACGAAACTGAGTTGGTTCCTTTTATATTTGTGAGTTATTTTCAATAAAAGAAAATTTTCATGCATAATCATAATGACGATCAATATTCTAATCAATGTCTTTACGATTTCTTAACAATTTATCTTATCTACTAGCTAATAATCGAATAGTCAAATCGATAATTTTTAAAATGAAATCGAATCTAACTTTGATCAAACCTTCTTATTTTGAAATCCTTTCTATTCCTTTATTTTATTTATTATTCTATAGGATAATGTTAAAATAGAAAGAAAAAAAACAAATATTGTCCATGATGGACCAATTTTGTCATTACATGGTACTCTCTCCGTCCGATATTGTTTGTCATGATTTCTATTTTTAGAGTTAAATTATAAAAATTTTGATTAATATTTTAAGATGTATTTATTTATCATATTAATATGCAAAAATTATAATTTATAGTACTTTTCATATAGTTTTAGAATATCTAATTTTTTTGTTTAAAATATCGAATTAATATGATCTAATTTACCTTTAAAAATTAGTCAAATTAACTTTCGATAATCGCAACACGACAAACAATTCTGGACGGAGAGAATATAATAAAGGGCATAAAAGTCATTTAAAATATATGTTATGGGAAGAAGATGGAGCATTACTGGGTCAACCCTCTCCCAGGCTGCCGCGCAGACGAAGCATGGGCTCGTGACACATACACCCACTTTCTGGGATGACGTTCGATATTCGATTCGGTATTTTTTAAAAAATATATACTGAAAATATTTTTGAATTTAATATGAAACTATTAATTTTGTATTTAAATTATTGAAAGTTTTATAATATACTTTTTACGTAATTAACTAAATTTATATATATATTTCTGATCTGTCATATGACAACGTAAGTGGTCTCAAGCTATTGTATCAGTATCGAGCTATTAATTAAAAGTCGGAAAAAGTGTTGAATATGTCATTGTATGTGAGAATTTAAAAGCTTAATTTGCCGTTAGATAAATGAGTGTTTTTAACGATGCAGATTTGAATTTTCATAATTATTTTGATTTAGTTTGATTTTCGGTGATTTATGTGATACTTTAATACTATTGAATTTTTCAACCTCGTAGTTTTCATTAATGCCTTTTCACCCCCTTGACTCAAGTATCTTGTGATCCTTCGATTTTTTTTGTTTCAAACAAATTTGTACTTCTTTTAATTAATTTAGTTGCTCATGATATGTGTGTTTGATTGATTTAGATTATTATTAAAAAAATATTGGAATATAATTTCAATAAAGGTGGTCTTGTATGATCTTTCTATCGATTTAGTATTATATTTATTGCTAATTATTATTATAAGCTGTTATCACGTAATTATTATAGTATAATTTGAACAAGTATATTAGTAGATAGTAGACATCGAGACTAGCTTCTTCTTTTTTTTAATTTTTCAATCTATGTTTGATGTCTGTTTTGGAGCTTGGACTAAGTTAAAATCATTACGAGCTCCATTAAAAAGGAGGTGTTCTGAGCAAGATTTTTCATTTTCAGGACTCAAATCCGAGAGGAGGCGCTCACCAATACAACTACTATTCTTAGTTTTTAGAGTGTATTTCATCCAACAAATAAATTTTCAGCGTCATATTTATTTGAATTTTTTAAAATATTTTTGGGATATGATATTTAATTGGGAAAAAGGATATATATAATCTTGAATTTTTGTAAATAATATGGAGATACTTTCCGTCATATTTTAGGGATATTGGTATTTTTGCCGTCCAAAAATTAGAGCATATATGTTCTTCACTCTAACGGAAGACTAAATAGAGACACGTGACGTAATTTCATCCGTCAATCCGATTTTAATAAATATAGGGTCGGTGGATAAGATCACGACACGTGTATGTCCGTTAGTATAAAAGGTATATATGCTTTGATTTTTGGATGGCAGAAACACCAATATTTCAAAAATATGACAAAAGATATATTCATACCATTAACGGTAGTTTAAAGGTATATTTATCCTTTTTCCCCGTTTTAATTCTTAGTATAAGAAAGTGATGATTTCATAGAAACCAAACAATAATTTACTTGTTTGTTTCAAAATTCAAAGTCCAAATAGATGTTCAGCAGATGGCAGTCAGCTGGAGCTTTTGAATTTTAGGGTCCTACTCTTGTGACTATTGGCTATTTCTCTTATGTTCGAGAAAAATAGTTTTTCGCGGTAATAAATATATATAGTATCAAAGAGTGCTAAAGTCATTACGGTGATAAATTTTTTTCTTCATTTCATCATCAAAAGTGGAAGTGACATTGCTTTCATAATCAAACACTAAGATGAAAAGTATAAACAACAAACATTATATCGATTACAGCTATAAACACTAACATGAAAAAACAAGCCTTTGCTCCTGGACCAAGGTTTCAAAAAGAAGTGAAAAATATACATATAGAGAAAAACATTGCTGACTTCATAAGGGATCTTTCTCCGTTCGTGTGTCAGAATCGCGGTACAGTTAAGTTACTGGATTGTCTGACCTCCATGAAGTTCTCAGGTAGAATTAATCCTTCAAGATTCATACATTCCTCTTGATAGCTGCAAAAGAGAGTCTTAGCACAGATTAATCTAGTGTTATGATTCAACTGGATCGACTCGTTGAAGAAGCTCCAAAACACTTCCGGCTTTTCTTTTAGCTCTATCTGTACCATTCTCCGATAGTTCCTTCAGTACCTCTTCTGCTCCAAGCTCCCTAACGATCTTTAAGCTCTGTACATCACCTGTACATAGAGACCACAAAATAGCTGCAGCATTCTCTCGGTTACGAGGAGAACCTGTCCTAATTACCTGAACTAAGACGGGGAGTGGCTCAGACTGAGCAATAGCTGCCTTACCCTCCTGATGACTTGCTAGTATTGCCAATATCGCAAGTGCTTCATCCATCATTCCACCCCCGGGATCCTTGAGTAATCTTACTAGTGGTGGAACAATTCCTGCCCGTACTGCCCTCACTTTGTTCCCTTGATAGATAGAGAGGTTGAATATAGCAGTGGCAGCGTCCTTTTTTCCCCTTGGGGTTCCATGACAGAGCAAATCGATAAGCGCTGGGATAGCACCGGCTGCTCCTATTGCCACTTTGTTTTCATCAACTACTGATAAACTGAAAAGGGTAGCGGCTGCATTTTCCCTTGCTTCCATGCTTCCATTTCTTAGTACATCTACTATATCAGGTATAGCACCAGCATTTACGATAGTTCCCTTGTTACCTTCATTTATGGATAGGTTAAGAAGTGCGGTGACAGCATGCTCCTGAGTACGAGAATCTGATGATGATAGTAGTTCAACAAGTAGAGGAATTGCCCCGGCTCCAGCAATGCAGACTCTGTTATCAGCATTTCTTTTTGCTAGCAAACGGAGCTCACCGGCAGCTGCTCTTTGCTGCTCCGGATTACCATTAGCAAGTTTTTGTAATAACGCATCAATAGCAACACGGTCACAGTCCGAACCACCAGCTCCAGTCCTTTTATTCCTACAAGTTCCTTGGTTTTTAGGCAGCTCAACACCATTACTCTCACACCACAACGCAATCAGGCTCTTCAGAACGTAGTTTGGAGTCAACGCAGTGTGCAACAGTGTCTGCTGAGTCTTAGGGCAGGTCTTGTGTCCTGCATCCAGCCATTTTTGGATGCACGACCTTTCATAGGTCTTCACATGAAAAAATTAGCAGACATCAATCAATCTTAAGCCAGTAAAACGAGGAGCAATTAATTTAATCCATCAAGGTAAAATGAACTATCAAGAAAACAAAGACACTTAACCTGTCCGGTAGATACAATAACAGGATCTTTCATCAACTCAAGTGATATTGGACAACGGAAGTCATCCGGAATAACAGGAGATCTGTGCTTAATCAAACTCTTGTCACCCTCAAGGGCATCCAGTTCAGGATTCTCTGTCATCGCACAGTCCTTTAGCTTTCTTAGGAGGTATGCTATTGTTTCAAAACACTCTTCGGGGTCTCCTCCACTAGAAATGACCATGTCATGGATGGCAAGCGACTCCTTCTTTAGATCATTTATGGTCCTAAGATGCAGTTTCTCAGACAGTCGTTTGAAAACCATGGGGTCAGGATATTGTTCCCTTTGTGCCATAGCTAAATCCTTTTCAAGTTGCTCATCAGGTGACTCCATCTTTCCTATGGCTCTTTTAAATTGAGCATGCACAAGTTCAATCTAGAAAAAACAAACAATATGAAGAGTTTCAGTAAAAGAGAATGGACATCAGGTATAATCATTAAAAGGATTGCTAGCTGATGTACTTGTTCTCGAACTTCCTCCGATAAATCAAGCTTATTGTAAGGAATGTGGCGTAGTGCATCTTCAATTTGCTCTGTCACATTTAGAAACCTTGATGATATGTTCTCGATCTGTAAAGCCTGCAAGACGAAAAACACAAGTGATCCTTAGGAAAGATGAAGTAAGAGACAATGTCATTCATGATGATAATTTTCAGCACAGAGACACAACGAACTTGATGATACCATACAAACGGCATCTATCATGCAATGTGTAAAGCTAGTGCAAAAAACAACTACTTATGATTCATTTGAACCATCAAGTTGCACCTAACTCAACCTCAAAAGCTAGCTCAACACGAAAGGATTGTCTTAATTCCAAATAAACAAAACACCAATCCATTCCACAATCAATATAGGACTCAAACCTACTCTAACAACCCCCTTCACGCCCAAGACCAACAGGAGCATGGATCGAGAACCCAAACAGGGTTGGACCTAGCTATAACAACATGTAACGATATGACACCTAAACCTAACTTAACCCCAAAATCTAGCTCAAGAGGAGAGAACTATCCAAGTCCATATAAGCAAACCACGAGTCCATTCCGAAACCAACCTGATACTCTAACTCACTCTTAACAGATACTGAACTGATTTTCTACAACCAAGATTGATTAGTCCTAAGCAATTGTCATCATAAATCATTCAACAGTGACAAAAATTAAATCAAAAGTCAATACCTGAAGAATCTTACTGCCTTCATTTACAGATTTGAGAAGCTCCAAACCTGAAATAATAGCAATTCTCAACAACTCAAGCCCATGAACAACATCATCTCCAACCTCAACACCATCACTATCTTTCAAATCCTCAACTAAAGGACTCAAAAGCTTCACTCTTCTCACCAAATTACTGTACATCCTCTTAGACACTGACCGGCACTCCGGTAAACCAGAAACCCCATCGATTAACTCCGTCAGCTCGTTGATTAATTCCTCTTTCTGATGACCCATATGCACAAAAATCGATTCTTTAACCAAATTGAGCAAACCCCAGTTGGATAAATCGATTCTTTAACCAAATTGAGCAAAACCCAGCTGGAAAAATCGATTCTTTAACCAAATTGAGCAAACCCCAGATGGAAAAATGGAACTTTTTTATCAAATTGAGAGACACCCAGATGGAAAAATGGTATCTTTAATCAAATTTAGAGACACACAGATGGACAAACAGCAATGATTAGACAAATCCTTGCTGGATTGGCAGTTGGTTGATGAGTTGACTGAGAAAAAACATGAGTTTTTTGGGTTCTTGAGGTAAATTCAAGCTCAAAGATTTGATGAATTTTGAGAATCAAAGAGAAAATTCAAAGCTCTTTGTTCACACAAGAAAAAAACAAAGCAGGTGAAGCATAAATGAAATGGAAAACATTGATTTGTTGAGCTTCTATTAGTCAATTTTAATTAAGTTTTATCTTAATTTTATTTTATTTTTGGTAGATTTTGACAGATAAATGATGATTAATAATGAAAATAATACAATAATAAGATCTTACTTTCACACTATATTTTGTGTTTCGATTATTTCATTATTACTCTGCTATTTTATTTTACGTGATATTTTTCATTTTTCGAGAATCAAACAGTTTAATTTTGATTGAACATTTACGTACGGAATTTTCAAATTTTTGGAAATGAAATTTATATATTTGTAAATTACGAAAGAATACTATAAGTCACAATAATTGATAATTCAAAATATTAAAAAGATTTGTGAAAAAATTACGGTAAAAAATACACTTGTTTGAATCTCGAAATGCGAAAAATGTCACATAAAATGGGACGGAAGGAATAGTTTTTTTTTTTTGCTCTTTGGTCTTTCTAATAGGATTTGCTCGACCCCTTCGTAGTTGCTATGTTTTTTTAACGTTTTTAAAAAAATTATATTTGAAGTTGCAGCACCTGAGTTGATATCTTTCGAAAATGACTTTTCTACTTTCAAGAGGTACTGATAAGGTCTACGTACAATGTACACTCCCTGAAAGCACTGAATTTATTGCGCCTGAGTCGATGTCTTTTGAAAACAATCTCTACTATCGTGAGATAGTGAAAAAATCTACATACACTTTACTCTTTCTCCGAAAATATTCACTTTTTATTATCTACTAGTATTATTTAATCATAATAAATTTATAGTTACATATTATAGAAATAAATAATTGGAGTTGGTAAAATATATTTATTGAATAGTATTATATTTTCATGAAAAATTATAAAATATAGTGGATTTTACTGTTTATGTGTGAACTTGTAATAATTCAAGAGTGGGGGTAGAAATTATAGGGAAAATAATTGCATATTGTATAGGTCAATTTCAACATGAAATAAATTTCTAGCTGCCTTTTTTGGAAAATAATTTCCTTCTAATTTGGATTATATATAGACTTTTTTTTCTTTTTTTTTTTTTTGGGGGAATATGTTAGAATAGGTCCATATCAGACTAAACCAAAATTAAATAAATAGTATATATTATATTAATAATGGGGATAATGTTCAAGTACCCCCTCAACCTATGCCCAAAATCTCACAGACACACTTATACTATACTAAGGTCCTATTATACTCCTGATTATTATATTAATAATTTTCTACCCCTTTTCAGCCTACGTGCCATTATCTTGTGGGCTCAACGTTGGTTGACTTTTTTTTTCAAGCTAGTGTCTCGTAGGCCGAAAAGGGGTAGAAAATTACTTATAAAATAAGTTCATGGGGTAATAGAACCTTAGTACAGTATAAGTGTGTCTCTGGAATTTCGTGCATAGGTTGAGGGGGCACTTGTGCATTTTCCCTTAATTAAAAAAATAAGTCTTAATTTTGTTACTTTTTACGTAGTTTATGAATATTCTTTGATCTTTTTTTTTCTCCAAAACTTAGGAAAAATTGATTTGATCATATGTAGACAATTTACTATAGTAATAGAGGATTTTTTAGTAAATTTAGGGTGTTATCTGTAAATAAAAATGAAATTTAAATTTGATAGACTATTATTAATATTTTCTTTCTTCAAATTTTCATAAATTATTTGACTATAAGTAGGAGAGATTTGATTTAGAGGCAAGAATAATTTAGGGACTAACTATTGTGTTTTATAGGATTATTTTTTTGTATTTTTGTTTTTCCGAAAAAGAAAAGTTATCCTTTTATGGTGATTCGAAATAAATTATAATAAGACTAGCAAATATCAAAAACGCATTTTAGATAATTTTTATAAGAGATTATCAAAATAGAACATGATTTTTTTAAAAAAAATTGAACAATATACTATTTACTATATTTATATGTAAGCAAAATATTTGTACATAAACTTGATAACAATTATGATGTTAATAAGTATCAAAACATTAATTTCAGTGGATTATGCTTAAAATTAAGGGGAAAAAAACTTACACATTAATAACACTATGCATCATTTGTTGACTATCTCAAAAAAAAATTATAATTAAAAAATGATCAAATAATTATTATTTAGACCATAGAAGAAGTCTAATATTTATATAGCTACTCTCTAACTCACCATTAATTGGTAATATTTCTGAGCTCTGACGTATACAAAAGGATTTATTAATTTTTTAAATATTTTTTGCTATTTCGAATTAATATTTATATTGTGATCTGTATTGTTAATTTAATTGTGTGTCACATAAGACACGTTAAAAGGGAAGTCAAAACGAGGCTAACATGATTTTTTTTTCGTCGTTAAACTTGGATGATCAAGACCTTTGATTAAAGATAGATGTTAAAAATAAATATTGAATCAGATCCACCCATAAGTGATATTAATTAGCTCGTTAACCCCGTTAAGGCAGTAGAAAAAGTGTTTTAACCCACTATAATAGATAGCTAGGGCTAACTATCGAATAGGGAGAAAAATGCTTTGAATCTTGTGAGGATATTTAGGTTTTAGACAAAAGAAATTTATCGATCCATTTCATAAAATATCTGATGATCGATGACAATTCATTTTCAGTATGGAGAAACTCTCAAGTCTCCTAACAAGTATATTATTACTGTATTAGAAAAATCATAGTCATCCACGTCAACCCTCAATAACAGGGAGGAGCTAAAACCTCAAATATCAATTCGATCGAATTCAGTAATTTTTGCTTAGATAATATAGTTGTGTTAAAAAAATATATTATATAATATATATAGATTGATTTAAAACCTAGTTATTGTCAAATAGAAAATATATAAAATTAAAATTTTAGTTTCGCCGTAACTCGTAATATAATCATTATTTCTTCCATTAGCTCAAACTTTGTATTACTTCTAAAGAAAGTAGGGCTTATTTTGCAAAAAATTCTCAAACTTCAATATGTTAACAATAATCTTTTGTAACCTACAAAACCAATTATTACATACATATTCATGACTGAAGTCTGAAGAGTTAATTATCTATACATAATTTTATCTAGTTTTCATTATGGAAAAATTACATGAATTAATACATTTTTAAAAATAATTATTGATTTTAGCGATACTTTTGGTTTATTATCATTTATAGCAATATTGTGATAAATCTGTAATATGTATTAAAAGTGAATTATGTATGCAATATATTTGAATTATAATTATTTTTGAAATATATTATGTTTGTTTGGTAAAAAACTGTCACATTGTGTTATAAGTGTATTAAAATGTGTGATAAATGTATTATCCATCATCAAAACTTGTATTATATTTTAATAATAAATTTATCTTTGTAATATGTATTAAACTTGTATCGTAAATGAATTAAAAATGATCAAATAAAAAAATATCATTATTATAAATAATAAATATTTTTTTATCATAGTATATTTATGGAAGTTTCCCAATTATTTTATACTTTACTAATGTAAGATTAAGAGATTGTTTTCATATTTGAGAAAGTCAACTTCATTTAATTTGATTGAAAAGTTAGTCAATATTGTTAGATGTTCATCAAATTTGATTGAAAAGTTAGTCTATATTGTTAGTTGAGTACCAATTTAATATATTATTTTATTTAATCAAATTTATTACATTACTATTAAAGATAGAAAATAATTTTTAAAGTTAATATGTATATTATATATTTGTACACAATATCCTCTCATAGTTAGTATTCATGGAAAGCAATTACCAACATTTAATTAACTTAGCAAAAGGTGAAATAATACAAATATAATTTCATGATTTATACTTTTAATATCAAGCTAATGAATCCATAATATGTACCATATATGTATATTTTTATTTATTGATCGTAGATTAATAAATTACGTTCGTTATTTAAGTTTGTTCAATAGTTATATGCTTAATAATTTTATTGGAATGTTCAATATTGGTTCACACTAAAATTAACTATGTACATACTCAAATTAATTAACTTTTGACTATATATAATTACCTAATTTAGTAAAAAAACTATATATAATTAAGTGATAGAAGCTTACTTTCATGTCATACATCAAAACTATGATGCTTTTTTTTCTTTAAGATAAATGAGAAAATGTTAGTCTCTTGGTCATTAATCTTATTTTAAGATAAAAAAAAAATCACAAAAAAAAAATATTTCATCATAAAATTTTGACCTAGTTTTATTAATTAAATAATAGAAATATGAAGTGTAATAAAAGTTTATGACTCAAAACACACATATCTCCTTAGAAATGAAGCCAATTCAATAACCAGTAGCAGAATTAGAAATTTTGTTAACAGTTTAATGTATTATGAAAAATAAACACATAAAAAGTCGAGAAGGTTTTTAATATTTAATCTATAATGTGTACCTAAAAAATAATTGTTATCTAAAATATACAATATAATTTTTCGTTAAATAATTCAGATGAACTCGTTGCATCCATGTGGGTCCGCCTCGGAAAGGCTGACTTGGCATGACAGAATTGGTCAAAATAGGGAGCATGAAAAATGATGTGTTTAAGACAGTTGGCATATATATATTTACATGTCTGCCGGCATGCATATTGCTTTTAATTACTCTTATTATTAATTATAATATTGTTATTGTCATTAATAATTATTATAATTTTTTTTTTTAAAAAAAGATGTGGATTAGAGAAAATAATCTCTACCAACTATATACTTTGAATATATAGAAAAAGAAGACATTAAAAAGATTGTGTTTGGAGATGGACTTTAGAAATTCGAATCTAAAAGTTTCAGGTTAAGTAGGGTTGAATCAGATTTGTATTCGAAATGTAAATTTAATGACGTAATATATGAAGTTGAGGTGAAAGTGAAGATTAATGCATATGTTTTACCTTCGAAAGAAGTTTAAAGTAGAATGAAAAACATGCAAGCTGAGCAGATTATTACTTTATGGGCTAATTTTTTTTTACCTAAGGAGATGGAAAAATTGACGATGTTGTTGCATCTCCTATGAGGTATTGTGTGATAAGAATGTTTCACCGAGGGTTAAAGGTAAGTCCTACAAAGTAGAGAGTAGACCAACATTATTATTGTATGTGACAGATTGTTGGACAACATTTAAGAACGTCCACGTTAAGAAGATAAAGGCAGCTTCGATGAGAATGCTTTGATTATTATGAGAGATATGAGTAGGAACGAAGTCATAAGAGGAAAGGCGTGTTTGGCCGATGTGTAGATGACAAGATGAGGAAAGTCAAGTTGAAATGATTTGGACGCAGGTGCACAGAAACGTCAGTAAAAAGATGCGAAAGGTTTGTTGTAGTAATAGTTAAGAGTACTTAGAAGAGAGATAATGTAGATTTAGGCCGAAAATGAATTTGGTAGCCGAGTATTGTCGTATCTTATGTGGTGAGAGGTAAGGGCTAGCCCGTTATTATTTAGTCACATATTTTCCTGTTCTTGAATGACTTTTGATTTTCTTATTCTTCAATGACTTATGATTAACGTACTTTTTCCCAAAAAAAGAACATTGTAATTTATTTTTTAACTGAGAATCTATATTACAAAAAATAGAAACAAAGTCTGTATACGTTCTACTGGTAACTTTATTAATGAAGTTGCAATATTTTAATTTTTTTTTTATTTTATAGAAATTGATCGTTTGACTTACATTACAAATTATTATTATTATTATTATTATTATTATTATTATTATTATTATTATATTTGTGGTCAAAGTAGAAGATTGTCATGGCTGACGCGTTTTAATTTGTCTGCTTGACATTATTTGATCCTTACATAAACATGAGTAGAAATATAGATGTTAATTTTATATTTTTTAAATTACATATCATATTTTATTAAACAAAAATAAATTCATATGAATTATGATAAATATTTTGATATATATATATATTATTTTATTAATTAATAATTCGGTAACGATTAGCAAGTTTACAAATCAATAATCAATAAGTTGAATCGAGTGACTTCAGTCAAATCGAACTTACCAATTAACTTCAGAATCGAACCGAACCGATTCAAAATATAAAGTGTTCGTTGTTAAAAAAACGTTTACCCCTGATGTGAAACTTTTCCACATAAATCTCAATTTAAGAATTAGTCATACCATTCTACGTAGATAACGGGTAAAAGAAAAAGAAAAATTAATGACAAATCATTTTATTTATTTATATTAAGACCAAAAAAGAATTAGTCTTTACGGAAATTCGTTACATTTTCAATCCCAAATTTAAACATTGATCCATTTTAATCGGACCATTTTAACCTCAATAAATACCCCTAATTTAAAAAAAAAATTAACACAAATAAACTAAAACACTGTTTCATTTATTTTATTTTTATTTTTGGAATAAAAAAAATCTCGAATTTTTCATCGATGGCAGAATCCGAAAACTCAAAGAAAATGGTGACATTAAAATCAAACGACGATAAAGAATTTGAAGTTGAAGAAGCAGCAGTTATTCAATCGGAAATGATTAAGAATATGATCGAAGATGGATGTGCTACGAGTGTAATTCCATTACCAAATATCGATAGTAAAACGTTAACTAAAGTAATCGAGTATCTGAATAAGCACATTACTAAGGACGAGGACGAGGATGAGAACGAGCCCGATGATAAAGGAAAGGCTGTGGAAACAGGTGAGTAATAAGAATATGGTAAATGGGTGAGTGGGGTCATATTA
Source organism: Solanum pennellii (assembly GCF_001406875.1). Classification (NCBI taxonomy): domain Eukaryota; kingdom Viridiplantae; phylum Streptophyta; class Magnoliopsida; order Solanales; family Solanaceae; genus Solanum; species Solanum pennellii. Next base: position 2,670,988 of record NC_028647.1, read on the forward strand.
GGGAAGGGCAAAATGGGTAAAATTCATAAAAAAGTCATTTTTCGATCGTATAATTGAAAAATAAATAATCATGTTATATAGAAAAATAAATAATCATTAACCAAATCTCTCTTGAGCTTTGACTTGATATTTGATAGGTTCTTTTGTTGGTACGACAGACTGAGAGTAGTATTTAAGCACCCGATAGGCTCATTAGATGCGAGATTTGACTTAAAGTAATCGAGCATGAGAGGTAAACGTATCGAAAGATTCATGTTTGGTTCAGGAAGGGATGATAGACCAATGTACCTTCATTAACTAATATATCATATAAGCGAAAAATGAGTACTATGAACTTAACTCTCTGTTAGATCAAGTCATAACTCAACTCGACTTCCCTATCGTAGGTGAGGAAGACGATCTCAAGGAGTTCGATGAGCAATTCGTGAGTGTGGATTGGGAAGAGCTCTTCGATATCATAATGGCCGCGAATTATTTGAACATTCACGAGTTGATGGAACTGTGTTGTCAATCTGCAGCTGATAGGCTGAAGAACAAGAGTGTTAGAGCTGTTCGCGAGATGTTAAAGATCACGAATGATCTCACCGAGGAAGAAGAGAAAGAAATCATCAACGATGCTCCGTGGGCATTTGAAGGTCCTGAGATTGATGATACCGTTAACTAGGTTATAGTAATCGTATCGTTTATTAATAAGTTAGATAGTCGAGGTGTGTCCAAGCTGATCCTGATACTATATTTATCATAGAAATATTTAATAAGTAGTGGCTAAAGGGTCTATGGAAGTTTTGGATATAATGTTAGTTCTTTTACTTTACTTGTTATTCATGGTGTTTTAGTGTATTTTGCACTTTTGAATAATTGAGTTATTTATTTTTATGATGCAATTTTTAGCCTATGACATTGAGGATTATATGTATATATTGTCTAACTATAACAGAATTATGATTTTCATTAAAAGGATTCATAATATAAAGGAGTAACGCATATGAAGAAGCTAAAGAAATTTAACATCAACTAGACTTATAGTTGATAATAAAAGTTCAGTATTACGTACACAAAAGAAACATAAATCACCATTTACAAAATTCGAAACCAGACAACCCAACAATAACATATCCAGTGTAATGATTCGGGGAAAATCAAGCAACAAAAGTGAGAATAAAACAAAAAAAAGTAAGAGACTCTCAAGAATGGAAATACTAGATGTTATAGCTTCATTCTTCTATCTTCAATTCTTCTCCGAGCTCTTACTACTCCCTCGTTACATCCTCAGCTCTACGTTTACTCGTAATTACATCTCTAACTTCTACATCACGTTTCGTACCACGTTTAGTTGAAACAACTTGTTTAACTGCTTTTGCTAAAAAACAGAGGAATTTCCTTGACTCTGCCTCTGATCTCTCCAGATATTCCTTTAAAGACGCGATTCCCTTAATCATATCATCTTGTCTCTCTTTCAACTTCTCGAGTTCTGACTTCAACGTAATGTTGAGATCTCTCTGGCTTCTGATCTCTTCCCCTACTCCGTAAAAATAATTTTCTTGATTAAAATCTCTACGAGCATTTAGAATTTTTGTTCGTCTTTTTATGTTAGATATCAAGTGTTTTTTCCCTGCTTGAAACCAATAATGTCCATACTCCCATTTCTGGAGTCCAATCTTCTTGAATCCCTATCATCGAATACGTATTAATAAGAAGGAAAAAAAATGCACATGATGATATCAAGAAAGTATAAACGCGATAACTTACATAGTTATTGAGTTGATAGACGAAGCTTGACATGTTAGTATGTTTGAAATATTTTGGTAGAAGTTCGAAACTAAATCTGTTATGATCAGAAATAACGAAACTAGAACCAGACGAACTCCAACAGATTATAGAGTTTGTATTCGGATCCTCTACCATATCATATGTTTTTGTTACGAAAGGGGCAATACCTGGTTCGCGTTTGGCACCATCACCAACGCCATGTTCAATTTCTCCCGAAGAAAATCGATTCATATTGTTCATTGCCATGTTTGTTTGATTGTTTTTATGAAAACTTTGGTAATGTGTTATGTTTGTTCTTTGTACAAAGTTATAAGCACAAAAAAAAAGTTGTAACTAAACTTTTTTGTTGTTGTTGTTTTACATTGCCACAATATTAAATTTGGACCTTTGATGAATTGACTTGTCCTTAGTAACATGCAAATTGAAACTATTCCTTCTTGTACTAGTGGTACTTGTTTCTTTTTAAGTTTTATTTATTTATTTTCGAATTTCATTCGATGTTCGATACTCCTATTGGGGTTCAATTAATTTGAATCTCGCCATAGAAGGACTATTAAAGGGGAAGCGCTCTTTATCAACATTTTTTTTCTTCAATATTTAGGTATGAACAGTGACGGAGCCAAAAATTTCACTAAGGGTGTCAAGGAATTGATTAAGTAAATTTTTTTTGACAAATGAGTGTACTTAAAATATGACCAAAAAAAAAACGAAGCCAGAAGTTTTACAAATGAGTGCATCTCTACTTGAAAAGTAAAAAAAGAGCTATTATTAGTAAGATTTGCTTACATAAACACTTTTTAAGTTTGCGTGTGTCGACTCTTTCAAGTTGTTTTTGATTATCAGTTCACTTGTATATACGTTATAATTTTCCGATAAAGAGTGTTTAAAATTCTGCCCGTGGGTATGAATTTGAGATTTTTAATTAATGATAAAAGGATCGATCGTATCTATCTCATCACGAGTCCACGACCCTTGGCGGTAAGTACAATTTTGTTTTAGTGAGAAGGAAAAGAACAAAGAAAAGGCAACAAGGACTGGAATTTAGTTTTATTTCTTAATATTAACGTGGAATTAATGGTCCTTTTCAACAAAAATGAATAAGTTAAATTCTACTTCTTTTAATTTTTGTGCTATCTGTTAGAATTTCATTGGAATATATTAAATACAATTGTATATTCTAATTAGATATTTGTGTGTTGCTAAAAAACTGATTACGTTATGATCGAAGGTTATCCTAAATTAATTAATATTTTACTAACATTATACGTATATTTTGGTACATTCGAAAGACAAAAAAGCATTATAGTCTCGCAAAAACATGTCTACCAAAAGAAAAACCCACTCTAAGAATTCGTTAGGATTGTACTTCATTAACCACTAAGCTCACAAACACTTCACTCGCTAAGATTGTACATTCATTAACCACTAAAGCCACCGTCTAAAGAGGCCACCGTCTAAAGAGGCGTGACCTCTTCACTCACTAAGATTGCACATTCATTAACTACTATTCTACTAAACCCACATTCTAATGAGGCGTAATTACTTTACTAGCTAGGATTACACGTTTTCATTGACCACTAACCTACACTCTAAAAAGGTGAAAAGACTTCACTCACTAGGATTGCACATTCATTAACCCCTAAACCCACCGTCTAAAAAGGCGTAAAACACTTCATTCGCTAGGATTGTACATTCATTAACCACTAAATCCACCGTTTAAATAGGTGTGACTTCTCTACTCGCTAGGATTGTACATTCATCAACTACTAAACCCACACTCTAATGAGGCGTAAACACTTTACGAGCTAGGATTACACATTTTCGTTAACCACTAACCCACACTCTAACATGAAAAAACCTCACTCGCTAGGATTGCACATTCATTAACCACTAACTCAATAGTCTAAAGTGGTGTAAACACTTCACTCGCTAAGATTGCACATTCATTAATCACTAACCCCACACTCTTAAAAAAGCGTTAACACTTCACTCGCTAAGATTGCACATTCATTAACTAGTTAAAACCCACACTTTATAAAGGTGTAAATCACTCGAACACAACACATTCTCATTAACCACTAACCTCCACACTTCAAAAAGGCATAAAAACTTCACTCGCTAGGATTAGGCATTTATATTAACCACTAACCCCACACTCTTAAAAGAGGCGTAAACCCATCTTCACTCGCTATTGCACATTCATTAACAACTAAACCCCACACTTTATAAAGGCGTAAACACTTCACTCGAACACAACACATTCTCATTAACCACTAACCCCCACACTTCAAAAAGGCATAAAAACTTCACTCGCTAGGATTAGGCATTTTCATTAACCATTAACCCCACACTCTTAAAAGAGATGTAAACCCTTCTTCACTCACTAAGATTGCACATTCATTAACAACTAAACCGCACACTTTATAAAGGTGTAAACGCTTCACTCGAACACAACACAGTCTCATTAATCACTGACCTACACACTTCAAAAAGGCATAAAAACTTCACTCGCTAGGATTACACATTTTCATTAACCACTAACCCCACACTCTTAAAAGAGGCGTAAACCCTTCTTCACTCGCTAAGATTGCACATTCATTAACAACTAAACCCCATACTTTATAAAGGCATAAACACTTTACTCGGACACAACACATTCTCATTAACCACTAACCCCTACACTTCAAAAAGGCACAAAAACTTCACACACTAGGATTACACATTCAATTAACCACTAATCTCACTCTAAAAACGCATAAAACTTAACTCGCTAAGATTGCACATTCTTTAACCACTAATCCCACAATCGAAAAACGCTTAAAAACTTCACTCGCTTAGATTGCACATTCATAAAAACTTCACTCGGTAGGATTGCGAGGGGCTTACACCCCACCATTTCCGTGGAGCCTTTATCGAGAACGTAGAGTCGAGTTTCTTGTTCACACACAAAAGAGGTCAAGCGATCACGAGTCACGACGCACTCTACCCGCTCCATAACCAACAAAAGGAAGATTCAACAAATCCCAATTGAAAAACAAAAACAAAAGAAGCAAATCACAAGAATCCAATTCATTTATCAATGAAGCAGAAACAGAGTAACAGTTTACAAGTTTCCAGAAACTAATCAAAATCCCCAAATTACTCCATTGATGAACAAGCTAAAAAACCATGAACACAAACTAAGTATTCAACAATGTCGTTATCAATTTTCACCTGTTTCATCGTCTGGTGTTTCGTTATCATCACTCTCTCCATCATTTTCATCACGAACCTCATCGTCTTCCTCAACAGTATCATCAAGCTCTCCTTCATGTGCCCAGTCATGTTCAGCACGAACCTCTGCTTCTTCCTCCGGTGTATAATCATTGATAATCTCAAAAATCCTCCGAACAGCATTCACCGATTTGTTCTTAATTTTATCAGCAATCGTCTGGCATAACAGGCTCGTCAAACCAGGAATGTGCAAGAAACTAGCGGCGTATACAAACAGAGACATTTTTTTGATACTCATCTTAACGAATTCATTGTCAAATTCGTTCAGTTCTTCTTCGCTACAACCGGAATTCTCCGCGTGCTTTTTCAGGTAATCGAGAATTTTGATAAGGACTTCGCTACTGATGTTCACCAGCGGAATGTCTGTGTAACCGTCCTCTACCATGTTTTTGATAGTTGTAGATTGAACGGCGATGGATGCTTCCACCTGAAATTCGTCGTTATCGGCGGATTTCAAGGTCAGAATGTTGCTCTCCGGCTCCGATGATGAAGACGACATTGATGGTGAATTTGGGAGAAATTACTAAACCCTAAAAAATCTCCCCCAAAAAATGGAGAATTCTATTTATACTGAGTGATTTTTCTTTCACAATTCTAGAATCTTCTCATGAACTTGGAGAAAACAAATTTAAAAGAAAAAAAATAATATATTTTTTACATAATAAGAATAATTAATATTATGATTAATATGGATATTCATAAATACTTGAATTTATCCATTTTTTTGATCATATAAAAAATATGAATCGAGTCGATAAATTTATTCATTTCTGAACAATACATATTCGGACTCGATTCACTATTCAAAATCGAATCAAAATTGATAATTTAACAGAATTTTTTTCTTGGTTTTATCAGCATTGGGTTATTGATTTAGCGGTTTTGATAATGGTTTTGATTTTTTTGTTATCGAATTATCGGTTCTTAAATGGTTTGAGGTTTTTTCTTAACCGATAATAAATTAATAATTATATTTATACAATTTTATATATAAAGTCCTTGACTTCGAGTTGATTTTCTACTTTTATTTTTTGTTGTCTCAAACACTTTATTATTCTACAATGTAAAAGTGTTCGTTTTTGAGGATGTAACTTGAACTCATGTATATCGATAACCAAACCGATAAACCAAAAGCTAATAAGTGAATATCTTAATGATTCTATAATGTTTTAGCATCTCTATAAATCGATAAATAATAAGTCAAATCGATAAACATTAAAGTCGAACTGACCAATACGCAAACCTAGTTTGTCACCCCCTACCTACGCTTAAAAGGAAAATTAATTATTCTTCTAATATTAAATATTAAAAAGAAAATACACATTCTATATATGGAGTAGTTTAAAATCCATATATTTTATATTTTGAAATCCTTATTAATTTAAAGAAAAACTACTTCCCATATATTAATAATTATTCGAGGAAAATTATTTTAACGAAGAACAATAAGTTTAATCTATATTTTCAAGAACTTTATGCTTTTAATATATGTTTGTATATGACATATATTTATTATCATTGCAAATGACAAATATATTGGAATCAATAAATAACTGTTTTAAATTATAGTCGAGATTTTTTTTTTCACTTTCATGTTTAATAATGGAATATCAAATCTTAATTATTTATCAAGATTTAAAATAAATAGTTTATGTGATAAAACGAAAATTAAGTTCTATCTCATTTAGAGTTGTCAATATGGGCTAGCACATCCCATCCGGATTAATCCATATAGACTTTGACATTTTACAGGTCAGTCAGGGCTAGCCCATTTTTGGCATGGACCAGGAAACGGCCATCTCAATCCACCAGTTGGGGCTACAGGCTAGCCGGGCCAGCCACTTTTTAAAAATTATATTTTTTTAATAATTATTAAATTACATTATAAATTGTCATTTAAAAATATTATCATAGATATTACTTGATACTAATGCTACTACTTGTTAAAAGCAAATCCACAAATATAATTAGGGATAATTTCAGATACCTCCCTCCAGGTTTTGCTCTATAACACTCACCTCTCTTGTAGTTTACGATATTACGTCTACCTCCCTTATTCTATTTTCTTGGAACCATTCTTTAAATCTATTTAAAATAAATATAAATTAATTTAGATTTTAATATTATATTATATTTTTTAATTAATTTATATTGGCCCACGAGCCCCACAAACCAGTTTATTCAGGACAGGCTAAAATATCTTTTCTGAAATGGGCTCCAAAAATCTTAGCACAACCCTATTAAATCTCGAATTAGGCCAGGACGACCCAACGAGCCTAGCCTATGGCTCTAATCTCATTGAAACACAATATATATCAAACTCTTAATTTTCTCATATCAATGCAAAATATTTTTTTTGTGTGTAAGCCATTGTGCATGCTACAAAAAAGGTTATAATCTAAATTAAAACACGAAATAATTAATAACAAATCCAAACCCTACATAAAACTAAAATAATCAAATCATAAATTATACTAAACCTAATAAATTTAATCAAGAGATTCGTCAATTTCTTCTCCTTCATGAGCCCACTTATGTTCTTCTCGAAGCTTTTCTTCTTCCTCTGGAGTATAATCATTAGTAACACCAAATATCTGACGAATAGCAATCACAGACTTGTGCTTAACTCGATCGGCTATCGTCATACACAATAAATCCATCAAATCACTAATGTGAAGATAATTTGCTGCAAATATCATTTCAAACAATTGTTCATAGCTCATATCTTTCACAAAATTCATATTGAATTCTTTAATTTCTTCCGTCTTCTCTCCATGCTTTTTCATGTACTCAATAATTAGAATTAGGTTTTGAGTATTTACATTAGGCAATGGGATGAGGGTATAATCGTCCTCAACCATATTTTTTATCGTTATAGATTGAACCGCAATCGATTCTTCAATCTCAAATTCATCATCATCCGATGATTTCAAGATCAACATTTTTTTCGATGATGATGCCATTGATTATTTCGAGAGAAATATTAAAAACTTATAAGGTAGAAATAAAACGAACAGTATATAGATTAAAAACTTATAAGGACATAGTATGTTTATAGAGATAATGTTTGACTAAACCTTTGCAAACTTAAACTTAGTTTTTCTGTTTTAATTTGGTTTTGATTAGGAACAAGTTATTTTTGAGTTATAATAGGAAAAATATTTAAAAAATGGAAATCAACTAAAAGTTTAGTTATTAAATATTTCCTTGTTGAACTAAAGTAGGAATTTTTTATATTTAATTTTTATAATATTTTATTTTATTTAGATCCTTTAATATTTACGACTTACAAAGTTTCATTTGATTACATGTCTTTCAATAACGGAGCTTTACTGAAATTTTATGTTGTTTTTTTCTTTCTATATATCTACGCTAAATATTTATATCAAATCAATGAATATATTTTCGTATAAATTTATTAACTTTTAAAGGTACTTGTTTAATAAGATGTAGACACCCTATGCAAACAAGTGTTTTTTTAATTTCTCACCCGGTATCCATTACTCATATTTCGAGAGCAACACTCTCTATGAAGGATTTTCCCGTTACTTAAAGTTCAAACTCGAGACCTCAAAGAAGCTGTGTCACACAAACATAAAATTTTTGGTTTTTTAATCTTTTGGAAACTGACCATACATACTAACACTTGAGATTTTTTCTGTTTAATACAGATAGCTAAATTTCACTGAACTGGAACCATATATATATGTCTCACTGAATCATTCAAATATTTCAAACTTTCACAAAGTTGAAGTGAGTTAATTAGTCTCCTCAATTCTCACAGTTTATATATATATATATATCAGGATGCCTCGTTGAAGAGGATCGCGATCACGAGATCAGAAATCGTAACAAGAGTACTGCAGAAAAAAAGAGACTGAGAATGACTTCATATACATAGTATTACAGGCAGTACAGTAGCAATTAGCATAATCTTGATGGTCAAGCAACAGTAGGGCGTGGCAATCTCTTCGCGATTTCCTACAAGTGAAGTTGTTAATAAGTGAATATTACCTAATATTCGAGTTCAAATGCAGGCCTACAGAAACATAAACGCATAATGGAAGATAAGTAGTATGCTATACTTTCCGTTTTACTGTTCTCTAGGAGTCGTTTAGTCATGTCGGAGATTTATATGCTGATAGGGAATATAGAGAACTACTTGTACTTTTTCTTTTTAGTTTGTATCATATTGATTCGAGATTAGTGCTAAATTGAACAAAACTGATCTCCGGGAACTCAGGATCCTGATCCGACTAAAACATTCAGGCAGTGTTGTTCCCTCACTCCACCAAACTCCGACAATAAACAAGGAGGGCAAGAAAAGCAAGATAACTGAAAAACCCGATGAAGATGACTAAAATGAACAAACTTGACGTTGCGCTTTTGAGAATGACATAGAGGAACATACCTCAAATAGCTGGTTGATATTATCAGCTGTCTTAGCAGATGTTTCTATAAAGAACATGCCATTCTTTTCAGCACAGTCGATTCCATCCTTCAAAAGTAAGTACCACAAAAGGATAAGTATGCCAAAGTAAATTTCATGTCTAACAGCGCTGATAAGACGTCGACGATACTCACTTGTGTCGTTACTTCTCTCTTTTCATCGAGATCGGCTTTGTTGCCAACCAGAGCCATGACTATATCAGGGCTCCCGTGTTTTTGCAATTCCTACAAAATGGCAATCATTTAGCAGCTATGAAATAATATATTTTACACATGACTGAATTTCAGAAACCACAAATCATTTAGCACAAGCTTGTCCGACAGGATGACTAGTCACATGGAAACTGCAGATTCGTAAAGCTTACCCACCTGCTCGGATCGAGATGTAATAGTTATTATTGTCGTGACAGACTGACTCATTTAGAAAACGAAGAAATACAAATAAATTGGACAGCAATCAACATGAACCGGCAAACGTGATGTTATTCTTTATGCTTGATCGACAAGTCTAAGATATGGATCTCATGCATATTAATTCATGATAACAGTTGGTGAACTTAACCAACATGTTGAGCAATGATGGGAATTGAATAAATCCTGTTGGGAGCATCGCCCCCAGAAATGGGCCCTACAATGCACAAATCCAGATTAGTCGGCTCCCATTCGGGTACTGGACACCGGATGGGAAACCAAAAATAAGTAGGTAAACTTGAAATCCTGTCCCTAAATAAACCTTGAAAGGATCTTCTGGAGATGTTTATCAATCAATTAGAGCAAGTTTGTTTGTGGTCCCCCACCACTGTAGTCTTGAAACATATCAAAAACACTTGACACACAGGATAATCTACATTGCACATGAACCCCCAGGGAAACTAGCTGGTGAAACTTTTCTTTTAGGGGAAACAACTTAACTGTTCTTGATACAGGGGTATTGACAATCACATTTTTGAGATTCTCATTGATCTTGTTTTAGCTTGCGAATTCTCATTGCTTCCATTGAAACAATCAAAAGGGAATCTCAAATAAGTGATGAACTTGAGAAAGAACGATCTTTGACTAAGTTGCTTCAAAAATTATGATGCTCTAATGAACTATTATCAACATGTTATTGCAATTTAAATTGCTTCAATGTAAGTATGTTCACAGATCCATCAAAAATGTCTGCTGCATCTGTGAGAAACAGAAAGGATTTGGTCAATTTACCCAAGGTGCTTTGACTACAGTTACAGCAGAGAAACACAAGCTGGGTGGATCTTCTCTTGCAGTTTGTTGTTTTGGATATACACACAAGTACTTTAGTATCTTTATTATTTCAACTGTCAACACTTTTCATTTCTTCAATATTTTCATCACAGATTTTTTTCTTGTATTTTTCAAACATATTTTTGAAAAACGCTTTCCTTGAGCAGAGTGTTTATAGAAAACATTCTCTCTACCCCACAAAGATAGGAGTAAGGTTTGCATACACCCCACCCTCCCCAGCCCCCGCTTGTGGAATCAGAGTATGTTGTTGTTGTTGTTGTTACTGGTATACACACAAGTATTTGAGAACTTTTTGATCAAGCACAGGGTACTATGAAATTTTGCAATCATATAACCTATGTTTATGAACGAAATATTATATATTTCAAAAGATATTTACAATGACTTGTTTTGGTTCAATGACTTCTCATCTTACTTACTGTGGCGTTTTTGTTAAAACAATTACTTTACATTTATTCCACATGTCTTAACACCTGTTAACATCGCCTATCCATGTCCCCGAATCTTACAATTTAAGTGATGATAAATCTGACTTGTAGATCCTCACCCCTTATTGAGTACCCTCACCCGTAACCATGTTAGAAAAAACATTACTTTTTGCTTTTAGTAAATGATGATGGAATGGCTGAATCATCATATAAGGGGATTGGATTATTTCACGGATAAACGTTCGGCTCTACTCAAACAGAGAAAATCCCCTGCCATATGAAGTCAGAAGAAAAGGAACAATCTCTAAAGATATAAATAAAGCAATCCCCTGATATGGACAAGTATTGAAAAGGAAGACAGCAACGGATAACCAATTAACACATTTCATAATTCAGCGCAGCAGAACAAAAATCCCTTGTCCCCCTACCCCCTCGAGAAGAAGAATAGAAAGACAAAAAGTGGATAAATAGAGAACTAAAATGCGATTGTCACCAACACAAACCGGCAAGCAAATTATTTCCACAAAAGAAAAAAAAAAGATCGCGAAAGAAAAGAAGATCATTGCAAGAAGAAATGAAAATCAGATCAAATGACAGACTGCTACATAGTTGCTATCATCTCATGCAAACACGAATATCAAACAAAAGGGACAGAAGACTTCCATTCTTTAAGAGAAATACCTTGACCCAGTATTGTGCTTTGGCAAAAGACTCAGGACTAGTAATATCATACACAACCACTGCAACTGCAGCACCTCGGTAGTATAATGGTGCAAGAGCTGCATACCTGAAAGCAAGGCAGACAGCACAACTTTAAGGTCTTCTTTACAATTATCTTTTGTCAACCATTAGGGACTTCTCATTTTTATTCCCAGTCAAGGGTTGGGTCAGCTAACTCACAGGGGAATCTCGGTTGTTGGAAAAAATTACTTGGATTTAAGAGCAGAAAGAGATAAATTTAACATGAAACTTGGCTTGCAATACCTTTCTTGACCAGCTGTGTCCCATATTTCAAATTTAACTGTAGTTGAGTCCTGCAAGGCTATTGTTTGAGACAGAAAAGAAGCTCCTACAGTCACCTAAAATCATCAAAGCAACAATTTATAAATTTTTAGAAAAGATGATATACATAACATACACCGCGACACAGTCCACTGAAACTGTGAAACACACACCAAAGGGAAAGGAAAAGGTGAGAGGTTGGAACCAAAATCAATAGACAAATGTCACATGATAATAAGAACACATTCATTTTATAATAACATACTCATACCTTAGATGTCGGATCAAATTGACCACGTACAAAGCGCAGAACAATACAACTTTTACCAACACCAGAATCACCCAAGAGTACCAGCTGCAAATGATGTTTGGGGGGAGGCAATATCAGTATCACATATATGGTGCAAGGGACTTATAACACACTTTTGAAGGCGTGAAAGAAGACCATAAAAAGATTGCAGGCCACGCCTGCGCAGAGAAGTGCATTTAGAAAATCTCCGCAATTCAGGAGAACATACATATTCCAACCAAGAGACTGACTGAACATTCATAGTCATAATCTCAAAGTTTCAGACGCACCAATCTTCACAAACAAGACATACCGTACTGGAAGTTAATACAGAAAGAAGATAAGTTGGCTAAAGCCTAGCAGTACATTAACTTCATATTCTTACTTGACAGACACTAATCTAGTAAACAAAGCCATGACCCTGAAATGCTCATTGAGATGTTCCCGCCCAATATCCATAACACCCATTCAGGCCTATGTCTCCAAGCCACTACACTTTCTAAAGTTTTTCAGCAAGACTCGCTCTGATCATCTAATTAACTTCAGATACAGATTTAAAAGGTCACTGATGAACATGAAAGAGTATATTCCTATTTGTCGTTTTGATAAGTAAGATTATTATGAGGAATATATTCGCCATTTAGCTCAAATTATCATATTGACTCAAAATTTGACCTTCAACAAAATCCACTTAACCATCTAATTAAACTAGTTTCCGTTCTTTATCAAAAATAAGGAATGACAAAAAAAAATAGTGGAAATCATCATGATAATCAAGAACCTTCATTCTTTGATGTATGTCTATTAGACAGAGTGATATTAGAAGATAATAAACTATGCTTCAAATAGAACTAAGGTATTCAAAGATTAACTACAATGTCTACGCAAGATACTCTGTACTAATCAGATTCATGAGCCTATGAACCAAGAAACCTCACCACTGATAGCTCACTTCTAAATGAACAATACGAACTGAAAAGGCCAGCCACTTCAACCCTTCCCCAATCTCATTAACTTGAGTCAGTAATGCAACAGATTTTGTATGAATTGCTATCTGAATTTTGTGAGCCGTGAGCCGTCCCATCTAAGAGCTTAAGTTGGCAAAGAAAATACACTTTACTAACTTAATTGTGTTTTTAACACTCCCTTTAAACTACGGGCTTGATTCTTTTTCATGGAAAAGCAATTTGAATTGTCTAGGACACCCTACTGAAAAGTTCAAACCGTTGAAGAGAATTTTCCTTTTTTTTACTTAATCATGTTCTCGATATATATAACTATGAAACGTGACATAAAAATATCAAAATGAGAACGAAAGGAATTTAAAGTGGAAAACCGAATAGGCCTAATGAATATTTCACCAAATGAGAAATTTGTCCTACAAAGTACAAACACTGTAGAACATGAACAAGGACTTGCAGGTTTTCTCCAAGTTCATTCAGGAAATGTCTCTTATTGACCTACCATTGCACGAAACCAGATTGACGTAGGAAAGGGGAGACAATTGCATACAAGCTTCTCGAATTGGTAGATCCCCAATATCCACAGAGTAGGACGAGGTCGTTAGAACAACTTAATCAATTGTGTTTTCTGATCATAAACCAATATCAGTAGAGTGTGGGTAGAGTTGTGAAAAGCGAGCGCTTCATCACTTAAAGCAGCGAAGCGAAGTGAAGGTAAAGCGCTTCTTCAGCGTGAAGCAAAGCAAGGTTGAAGAATGATCTCTTTAGTCGGAGAAGTGTGAAGCGACAAAGCGAGATGGAAAGTGTAATAACTTAATACAGAGATTGGTAATTGGAGAAAGATTTTTTTTTATTATATGATAATATCTCCGCTTTAATTAAACTATTTACTTTATCAAAAGTTAACATAAGCAATGTCATATGTATACTAATTGTCATCATCATAATATCCTAGGTGTTAGGATTGTAGAAACAACTCCCTCTGTCACAATTTAGGTGACACCATCTGTTGAGCATGGACTTTAAGATACTTAATTGATGAACATACAGTATAGGCAGCTGGAGAAACAACTACTAATGTTATACTTATATAAACAGTTTGCTGAAACCCATCGCATTAAAATTTAAACTTGATTAGTTAAATGAATTTGAGAACTCGAGAAATTTGTACAAAATAACATTTGCTAGAATGGTGTCAAACATATCAAGTTGTCAAAAATAGGAAGAGTGGCATAAATTGGAACATATGAAACTAATACTTTGCCATAGCATAAAAGGGCTAAACTCAAATTTTCACACTTTACCTTCACTTTAAGATTCTTAGGGTCATATGCTCCACCATTATCAGGATTAAGTCCAGCAGCCCGTCCCGAATTCCTATCTGCATAGCCAAAAAAAAGCATTAAACACAACATTAGCTAGTATAACCTTCCCCATCCTACTGCCAACCACAACCCAATAAACAACAACAGATACACCTCTATCCAAACAAATTACAATCAGCTGTATAAATCCCCATTTCTTCATGTAAATTCATTTCATATCATCATCATACTAACCAAAACTCAGTATAGATACAAAAAGATAAAAATAAACATAAAATCACAGCTATTCCCAACAGTGTTACCTAGTGGTCAATAAAGTAGATTGACAACCCAGAGGTCTCGTGTTCAAATCCTAGCATCGACAACAAAAAAAAGAACACTACATAATTTCTTCCCATTTGTTCTCGCCTTAGTAAACAAAGTTATCTGGTACCTGTTGAATAGATATCCCAAACCATCCCAAACACCAAAATCAACAACAAATACAAAACCATGGCCCCTAGTAGTCAATGATATGGTTACGAACTACGAGGTCTCAGGTTCAAATACTAGTTAATTAATATCCATGTAATTAATCGAGGTACGTGCAAAGTGATCCGAACATCAATATAATTTCAACAGTCAATAAGAATCAACTAATTCAATTTTTACTCAATTCATATCCAAAATTAAGCAAAAATTTAACAAACCCAGATAAAATTAAAGCTTTTTGAACCTAAAAAAAAATTAAAAAAAATACCTGCAGCTGAAGATGCACAACCCATAACCTAACAAGATCAATCTGCAATATATATATATATAGAAAATAAAAATATTTTTAAAAATTGTATCAAAAATTGTGTGTTAAATCTTTGTGTATATTCTAAGCTTCGAGGAAGAGGAGAGAGAAAGAAGAGAGATAAACAATTTTTAGAATTTCTATTTCCAAAATGACACGTTTATGTCTCTTTCTTTCAACACATTTTTATTTCAATTTATTGTCTCGAACTTATTTGAGTCGAGCGTTTATTAAAAATTGTTATTTTGTCTCGTAAAGCTTAGTCTTAGTATGCCGGGTATGTCTTTGGCCAAGCTCAGGGATTGACAAATCTATAGTGGCAGGTCTATCTTCTTCTGGGCGAGCTGTAGATCTTAAAAAATTCGTGTATATTTTACTTTTGAAGAAAATATTGCTAATATTGATAGAGTGGAATGTTATTATTATTGTTATTCGATTCATGATTGGATATTGAATTTAATAAAAAAAATATTGTATAGTTATAGAAGTTTGAATTTTGTAATTTTAAATATACTACGACGTTTATGTAATAAATCTGAGTGTTTTCTTGCTCTAGCCTCACAATCAACTCATAAAGGAGTTGCGCTTTGGGTACTCAAAATATCGATAGTTATTGTTAAATTTGAACATTCTAAAGATAATTCAATTAAAATTGCATGCGAATACACTTCGATATAATAGGGATGATATCGTTAACTCTAAATACGTGGCTCTTCGATAGGGGAAGGACCACGATAGTAGTTTGAGAGCCCTCTAAAGCTAAAGTCGATGATAGTTTGAAGGTCTTTTGTTTTTTAAATGAATTGAATTACTATAACGTTAATGTGTTTAAATCACTAAAAGGATAGATGTTTATTTTTAATATACCTTCCGATTATTTCTCTTTTACTCGTATGTTATAACTGGAAAATTGTACAAGAATGAAAATAAAAAATTAAAAAGAGAATTATTTGATCTCGCTCTCGAATTCAGAATTAGATCAAAGATAGTAACATATTGGCGGGGGGCTTCATTAATTCAAAATATTGTCTACGTAAAATCTATCAAAGAGAAAAACGTTTTCTAACATATAGATTGTTTCCAAATATACACAACCTATATATACATTCTAGTTATTTTGTAAGATAATTCATTCAAGCACATTGAACGGTAATTTTAACAATAACATATTCAATTTAATCACACCAATAAAACTCGAAACAGATAAAATTTACATCTATTTTTTTTTTCATGGTTATCTTGCTCTTCAAATAGTGATAAAAGTAATGGCTTGAACTTAAAATGAAAGGAGATGCATTATTAAGTATATATACTTAATAATATATTGATTTTTTTTTTCATTTTGCAACATAAGTATTATATACATATCACACTATATATATTTAAAAAGTGAAAAGAAATACATGTATATTACATATTTCTATTGTATATTTCATGTATAACTGATGTAATTTGATCAAACATCATGGTTTATTCACCTTTTTGATTGATGAACAAGTTGTTGTACCTAAAGTTTGATCGTTTATGTATCGACTAGGCGCAGACGATCGTCGAATACCCTTTGGTAAACAATCCTCCACACCTTGATCACCATGAAAATTACCTTCTTTTCTTCCACCATTGATTTTAGGTTTAAATCTTGTTGAAGCTTCATTATATTTGGTAGCAAGAATAGTTGTAGGAGATAAGAAGATGAGAAAATAAATAATAATAACTAGTAGTATGGAAAGTGAATTAGGACTTGACATTTTTTTGGAAAAATAATTATTAATACTTGTGTTTAAGGCAATATAATATAAAGTTTGTTTGTTTGTTTTTTGAGATGTGAGAAAATGAGAAGAGAAATGACACTATATATAGAAGTTTTATAATACTCCCTCCGTCCAGAATTGTTTGTCATGGTTTCTATTTTTAGAGTTAAACTATAAAAACTTTGACTAACATTTTAAGATGTATTTTTTCATCATATTAATATTCAAAAAATTATAATTTATAGTACTTTTCATGTAGTTTTAGAATACATAATTTTTTTGTTTAAAATATCAAATTAATGTAATCTAATTTACCTTTGAAAATTAGTCAAATTGACTTCCGATAAATGCAACATGACAAACAATTCCGGACGGAGTGAGTATAATAATATTTGTTTGACCAATTAATTCATTTTTTGAAAGTTGTTGAAACTTACTTTTTGACAATGTAAGTGAGGAAGCTCGTGTACTAGTACTTCATTGCTAGTTGGCAAATTTAATTTCATTTTGGAAAAGTCAAATTCTTTAATTTGATAAGTTCGTTAATCAGATATTTTAAAATCGTATTCTGCTAAGTCTCAAATTATTTTTAGATAGCGTTTTACTTTTAAAAATCTAAATTTTTCAATGAAATTCTGAATTAAGTTGGATCTCAATATATAAGCATCAAATACTGCACGAAAAACAAAAGAGAAAGTAACGTTCTTTCTATCTAAATAAACAACTCAGATAATTAATATCCTCCTGTTAGAGCCAACATTATATTGTAGACACAAAAATATTAAAATTTAAAAATGAAGTTAAAAAATATTATATTGCAGAAACTTATAATTCTAATCCGTACGTATTTAAGTTTAGTTTCTATAAATTGACCATGCAAATAGAATGGTGGAACAAAACTTAGTTATTAGTGTATATTTAGTTTATATAGTAAGTGTATAATCAGTGTATATTTCATATATGTTTGATTATGCAATAGCTAATATATATATATATATATATATATATATATATATATATATATATA
>NC_028647.1:2689637-2756894 GCF_001406875.1 Solanum pennellii
ATATATATATATATATATATATATATATATATATATATATAAAGGTATATTAGTTGTTTCCCTTTTATTTGTTTTGATGTTTTGATTCACCAATTTAGTTCAAACAACTCAGCAAAGTTGAAAAAAGATGTGGATCACAATATTGCAAGTTTGTACATCATAAATTCATGGGATTTTAATAAATGCCCCTCCATTCTAGTGTGTTTTTTTTTCATCCGATATTTTTATTATGAAATTTGATCGATTTAAATTTGTGTTGAGAGGTTGTTTTGAGAGTAAATATTCCTACCTAAAAACTATTTGATATTCAGGATTCAAAACTCAACATCTTTGATTAATAATAAAAAAAGTATTTAATATTTTAATAGTCTAGAATTAAAAGTAGAAAACGAGATGTGTAAATGAGCTTATCCACATAAAATGCAAAAATATAATATTCTTTTGTATATTTGATATTATCCATTGAAGGTATGTTGTGATGATCAAAATTTTGTGAATGATAAAGTCAATTTTAATAGAAAAATATTTACCAAAAATAAAATTTCTCCCAACATTTGGGATAAAAAAGTTAAGGACATTAAAATTTTATTTTGTTCTTAAAATTGTTGTTTCAAAAGTAGAAATATATTCTTTTACATTGAAAAGAGTTAATAAAAGATATTTATCATTCATAATTTGCTAAACGACGTGCGAAAGAAAAATATGATAACTAATATAATTCAGAGAGAGTATAGGTAAGACCATGACCATCACAAAAGGGTAAAGAATTATTATTATGTTAAATTAAATGGAGTCTACCTCACCAATAATAAGTAGAAATTTGGATATGTGTAAATGGTGCCACATGTCATTTAGTAGCTTACCTATTTGCCAACATTATCGACGCCACGTGTAATCTTTATTTGTCGCCACGTAGGATAGAATCCAAGTCATGCCCAAGGATATTGGAAGATCCCAACTAACATAAAATTAAAGTAAAATCTCCCTTTATGGATAACTAACCACCTATGCAAAATCTTGTGGATAATTGGCACATCAAAACATATAACAAAATATATCAAAGAGAAAATTATAGAGGGGTGGGTGGGGTGGGTGGGGTAGGGGTAGCCAACTGAGCTAGGGGCGCTAAGGGTTCATGATAAATCTCACGACAGTAAATTATATTGTATTTATATAATTAAAATACATTTTACGTTTATTTATATAATAAATACGAATTCATTTGTTTATCCAAAGTGAAAATTTTCTTTTTAAAAAAAAAAAATGATTTCGCAAATGGTGTGGATCTCGAGAAGGTTTAACTCTTAAGTCATCCTAAATAAATTATGTTTAATTCAACTCAAAAGTTATAGCTGAAGGGGATATTGTCCAAGATCATATAAGTCCAAGTCAAAATTCATCTGCCTCCGATGTAAGAGTCTTCTTTCTTCAAAAGGCCCTGACTGATTCAAATTCACATCATGTAAAATATATTAAAGGAGAAAAAGCTCTCTATTATGATTTCTTTTCAAACACAAACTTCGAAATTACGAGTAAACAATTGTTCATGTTCATTCCACTACAAATAGTGATGCACACCTAAAAACGTGGTTAGTTTTAATTTTAAAGTTTAATATTGTCAAATTTTCAATCACAAGACAAATCATGTTATTTCCTCCCAAAATACATGAAAGCTTCTAGTTAAGATCGTAAAATTCAAATATTGCGCGTTCAAAAGTTATGAAGTTTAGTTGATTCAATGTGGACATTAGTCAACATCATAAATGTGTAATATAGTGTTACATCTTGACAATTTAGACTATAGTTCTGAGTATGTTACTGTGTAGAATTATCTAAGTCATAGAGGTACAAAGGTTATTTCTGAAAGATCCAAGCCTCAGTTTGCACATCAAAGCGGTATGAAAAGAAAATACAAAAGTCAAGAAGACACAACAAATACTAGGGAAAGCCTTATATAACATTTATCAACAACAAAACAGGAATAGTAACAACTATTGGGGATGAAACATTTATCTGCCGGGAAATTGAATAAAAAAAGGAATAATAACAACAACTAAATTCATATCTTTTGATTTTTTAAATTTTTAGTGAAAAGATGTATAGTAAAATATTGTTTGATATATTAGAACTTTAAATTAAAGTACTTAAAACTTATTATCTACTACAAAAAAAAATTTTGAACTAAAACTGATGTATTGTATTATAACAAATGGCTAAGATTTTATTAGTTTTAAGACTTTCATTCTTTAGATATATCATGAAAAAAATAAAATTATTCAACCTAATAATTTATGCACAAGTGAAAGACCCAACAATGATTATATAGATGAAATTTATCAATTCACAAAGAAACGGCTAAAGGATTTTATTCATTAACCCTAACAACTCTTGTATATCTCTAATTAAAGTATATAATAATACAACCTTATTTATGATGCGTGCAAAGAGTAGCCCATAATAGAAATAAAACCTAGGAGAGCTCGTCATGTTATATTCTTTTAATTCCTTTCTAATTGATGAACCGTTTTTGATCGATAAAATTTGTCACCAATAATATAAATTCAAATGAAGCGTAAATCTATAATTATTTTTCAACTTCTCTCAATTACACCATTGTTAATAAGAAGATAATTCGGTAATTGTAGTCAGTAGTATTTCTTACGGTAGGTCAAAAAGGCAAATGATAAATTTAAAAATTAATATAACTTTGTTAGGAAATGTTAGACTGAATTTTGTGAGTGTTAGTTTGTGCTAAATTTAGCCACAAACACAAACATATTTATATCTCTTTCCTAACACGTTCTTATTTTTTCTTCTAGAACTTAATTAAGTTTGTTTATCAAAAAATGTTATTTTACTTTATAAAAATCTTATATAATTCGCATACATTTTATTTTGGTGAAAATATTTATATTGATAATGTGGATAGTTATTGTTATTGTTATTCGATTGATTGGATATCGAATTTATCAAAATATTATATTTGCATAGCAATAAAAGTTTTAAATTTCATAATGTTAGATATACAATAACGTTTATGTGATAGACATGAACGTATTCTTGCTCTAAAGTGATAGAGATGAACTTTTTCTTGCTCTAGCCCATTAGGGTAGACTTGACTTTCAACTTTAAAGGAAGTTGCGTTTTAAGAGATTCAAATATCAATAACTATTTGGGAGATTTAAAATATAAAACTTAATAGGGGAACATTGATTGACATAATAAATTTATAATAGTGTTACATCTTGACGATTTAGTCTATAGTTCTACTTACACTATTATATATACTTATCTACCTCTTTATCGTGACAACTTAAGATATCACGTATTATTTTTTAATGACTCGTCACTCGATGATAGTGCGTGACAAGTATGGGCTCATTCAATAATTTGGGCTCAGAAATTCAAGGGAACAATGATTGTCTCTCTTAGAACCTTTAATGGGCTTAATTTTACTTCTCAACAAATTAGTTGCTTAATTGCTTTCATTTTTTTTTTTTTTGGCAAATGAAATCATATATTTTTAAGGTAAAATTATCATTTGTCCCTTATAAGTTTATAATGACAAAAATCCCTCAAATGATACACTAATATAAGAGCTGATACATTAATCTGATGAGCGAGATACATTAATTGTTAAGTAAGATACATTATATTTTAAACATGGTACACTAATTTGAGGTACAGTTTATACACGATACATTAATTTGATGTGCTAGATACATTAATTTGATGTACGAGATACATTAATATGATGCGCCGATACATTAATTTGATGTATGAAAATAAAAAAATTTGAAAATTTATAAAACTAATAGGGGATAATGATAATAATAGAATTTAAAGGTGGAATTTCTGTCATTTATTTTTTTTTCCTTAAAACATGAGACATTTTACTGTTGGGCCTAATTAATGAATGTTATAACTTGTCTATTATATACTCTTGCTAACAATTATACCTTTTAATTAGAAATTTCATAAAGTGTTCAAACGTTTTCATATAGCTATTAAAAAGACGAAATTACGGTAATATATATCTTTTGTTTCACTTATTTTCACTTTTCTATTACTTTTAAAAATCTTCAAAAATCTCGTATTTCTTTAATGTATTTGAGCTGCATATTAGTGTTTCTAAGATACATATAATGTATATGAGCTATATATTAATGTATCTGAGAGAGTATTTAATGTATCTGAGCTACATATTAATGTATCTGAGGTTCAATTATTGTATCCGATTTTTTTATTTTTTAAGGGATTAATTTAATTACAAATTTATTAGGGATAGATTGTAATTTCATATAAAAATTATGAGATTTATGTAATTTACGCTATAAAAAAATTATGATGTTTGCTTATGCAACCATTTAGACACGTCCAAGCAAGTGAACGACGGTAATTAATCACTACAATATTAAATAACCGTCCATATA
This sequence comes from Solanum pennellii, assembly GCF_001406875.1. NCBI lineage: Eukaryota > Viridiplantae > Streptophyta > Magnoliopsida > Solanales > Solanaceae > Solanum > Solanum pennellii. The sequence continues at coordinate 2,694,071 of NC_028647.1, forward strand.
ATTATATCTTTAATAATATGTATCTGAGCTACATATTAACGAATGTTTTCTGATAAATAGGAATAATGTATGTTATCTCTGTAATTTTTTTATTCTTTTTAGTACATTGTTTTGTTTACTTGATACCAATGTCAATTGCTAAGTAAATCTCATATTCAGTTCTATTATTTGTTAGTAAATACTCGTTTTGTCTGTTCGTTAAAATGTTGAATATTTTATAAAAATACTTCATAAAAATTGTGTGATCGCTCTTTTTTGTCCTTTTTAGGTCGCGGTTTGTATTCCAGAGGAAATACCTGTCAAAATTCTTAGCAGGTTACCTGGTGCGGTCTCTTGTTCGATTCAAATGTGTTTCAAAATTTTGTTCAACATTGATATCTGATCCTTATTTTACAATGAAACATCTCAATCGTGCCAAGAATGACCAAGATTCTCAAAAGCCTACTTTTAAGGTATGACAGATTTATTTTTTTTAATCACCATGTTATAACATTTACTCTTATTAGTTTATCTATTTTGCTCATTCAAAATTTATTACTAAATTAAAGAAATCCTAATTATAATAATACATATGGTAAGATAAGAATTAAAGAGTTAAAAAATATTTACCTTTTAAGCGTGTGTTTGAAAATAAATACTATTAAAATATGATAAATCAATGCAGTTAATCGATAAATAAATATTTAATTGAAGTTAGATAATTACAAAATTTTGTTGTTGTGAAATAGACTATGCTTTTTAAGAATTAATGGGTCATGAAATATGAATTCAGAGTTATATCATTTTTTTTTAAAAATAACTCATGTATTTTTATCGACGAAAATATTATTTTTGAATTTTATGAGTCATGAAATAAGAATTCAAAATTATCTTGCTTTTTTTTTTTGTGCTGTGTATGTTAATTTATATATTTATCGAAATATGTGTGATCGATTTAGTTTGAGCTCAAATTTTATAGGTTCATTCGTAATAAATTTTAAGAACTTATTATTTTAAAACGAAGAATTTTATACTTCTTGAGATATCAACAACAAAAACATTATTTGTATGCATATAGCATGATTTGTATGTATTTTGAGATATCAGAGAGAGACGAGTGAGACATGTTATATATTACAATATATATACATCTAAACTTCACTTAATTCAATATATCTAGAATAAATTATACTTAATTTTTAATTTTGACCTCATGTATTTATACATACATTCTTTGGACGTCTTACACTAAATTAAAATATGATAAGATACGTAATATTGCAAACTATAGTGTATCTAAGTAATTTACTCCTAAACTAGCGAAGATTTATGTAAGTTTTCAAAAAATAATTCATGCTGCAACACATGTTATGTCAGATATTTAATTGCTCATTGACATTATAAATTTTAACTAATTAACGTAACATATAATTTAGAATTTAACGTTTGTCCAATTTAAATGTTTAGTAATTAGACCTTAGACTAAATATTACCTTATTACTATTTTTTTATTCTTTTTCATCGTTAAAATTAAGATTTTTAATTCCATTATTTTTCGACATTACACGTACTACAAATTGGAATATATCACATGAAAATCTGAAGATGTCTATTATATAAAATAAAGTTAAAATTTTTAAAAAAAATTCATCATTGGGTCCATAAATTAAAGAAAGAATTACGTATATATACCGTTTAGTCAAATAATTTACCAATATTGTTGAAATATACATATAATATACGCTGTGAATGTATATATTATATATGCTTTGCTCATATTTTGTATATTAGTTGATCGAAGTGTTTAGAAACGTAACTATCCCCAAAATTAAACCATAACCACAAATAATTAAATGATTATAAGAGACATTAACTAGTGGATAACCACTTAACAAACTATATGAATTTCAAATTTGGATCACTTTGTAACTAAGATGCTTAAGGGATTACTTTATGTTAATTAATATGCTTAATCTACTTTTCCCAAGGTTGTATCACACAAATAATCAAAGGAATATTACATAATCGATATTGTTGTTGGTTCACGCCACTAGTTTATGATAAAAGAATATTATTATTTTTATCGTACTATATTATTTGCTGAGTCATATAACAGTCGATAAATTACATGATTCTTTTAATAAAAATGCAATAGAATTTTCCTTTTGTTGTCGGTACGATATGATTGTTGTTGCTTTGATAGGACCGCAATAATTTTTTTCTAATACGATATAATCGTTGAATTTAAATCACAACTGACAGAATATCTTGATCGTATCAGTTAACATTATAAGTGGAAAATCTCTTCAAATTGTTGGTACTCCACTTGTAAAATTTGGTGGAGCCCAAATACAACTTAAGCAAGGGGGGCAAAAGAAGGTAAAACAAGGTGAAAATGTGAATTTAAACAAAAATAAAAATAAAATAAATAGAAAAAAAAATATTATAACAATAACACTACATCATATTTATGTCATGCTAAGGTAGCATTACAAGACATTTATTTTTTTTAAAAAAATAAATTCCTTGAGAAAGTACAAATAATGATTTTGCAAACATCATCTTCATTTTCAAAAAATGGAAAACAACTATTACATATTGTAATTTTTAAAGGAAAGAAATTAAATATATACATATACAATTGTTTATTACTAATTTTTTTTAAAAAAAAGTAACTCGATGAACAACATATTTATGTTATCAAAATCTTGGAAATTTATGGTGTATTTTAAGGAGTGTGATTCATACATAGTTTATTTTAATGGATGTCACCATGATTCGAACTCGTAATTTATATATTAAGCAAGGATATATTTTTGATTTTTCGTTGCTGAAGATTCTCCTTCAAAAATTATAGTCTACTAATATCAGTAAATGTTATTTCGTTTTCCACATTCTCCAAATATTTAGATTTTTACATATGATCGATTTGGCTACGAAGTTGAGTTTACCAGAACAGTTTGAGGTCAAGAATGAATTATTATTTTTAATTATTTGGTATTTTCTATTCATTGAAGGAGCCAAATCTACGATATGTCTAGTTCTATATATTTTCGAATTTTTAATTCTAAAATTTCTATTTAAAAGTGAAAGATTCGTTAAATCGCGCCCTTTCGTGATAATGAAAGATTGAAGATAAGAAAAATATCCAAAGGGTACTAGGTTGTCTTCCATGATTAGGGTCATACATGGCCCATAAATTGAGGAAATTATTCTTGAAATTGTCCTTGTTTTTGGTTAAATAAATAAAATCTTAGTATCCCATCACATTTTGAATAAAAGGAATGATTAATTAACTTCCACGTAATACTTATGACACTTTTTAAAAAAAAATTATAAACATTTTTAAAAATAATAAGATCATTCTCTTAACAAATCATATTATTCCATGACAAAAATTTTATAATTAATTATGTATGGAATTTATATTAATTTTTTTTATCATGTACGACTATAACAGTAATGTTATGTGGTTATTTCTCTCTTTATCAGAAGTTTAGACTTGAGCATTATATACGAAAAAAATTTTGATAGGCAAAGGTGAATCAAGAATCGGAAGATCGATAATGGAGTCCTGCTAAAGTTGGATATGGGTAAGTCAAAGCATCGACACTTCATCAAAAAATATTATATCAAACAAGTATAAAATCGAGGTATATATAAAAAATAAACTAAACAAAATCCAACATAAAACTCACTCTAGTTCGAATCTCGCTCTTATATGTTTTAGGGAGCACAATTAAATACATAATCCTTACTTAAGAATTTACGTGAATATACACACAGAAAAATCGGACGTGCACCCATTCCCTCAAAGGTGGGTATGCCTCTATTGGTAGGAAGCATTTTTCGCCGACTGAGTTCCAACAAGACACAAATTTAAAATAGTCGTACTTTTTATGCGAATATCGAACATCCAGTAGAATTTTTTTTAAAAGAAACATTTTATAAGAAATTTTAAACAATACATCATAGTGAGATTATTGAGATTTTTTCACTTTGCATTGTTACATAAGGTTTCGAATTCAAGCTAAATGATTTTCTTTTATTAAAAGCATTATCTTTGTAAATGAATCTTACAATACTTGAATATGGAATTAATTAAATTCTTATACGGATATTAAACATCGATCTATCGAGAAATATAAAGAAAAAGTTTTAGACATTTTTTTTTTTTTTCCATAAATCAAGCAAAAAAATCTTTTTAAAAAAGGGTGTCAAGTGTCCACATCATAATATGTACGAATTGTTCCACTTTAAATCACTTTATATATTTTTTTTATTATATAACAAAATAATATGTTTTCCTTAGATTCTTTTGTCTAACGTAACATGGTGAACTACCTGATTGTTAACAGAAAAAAGCTGCCATAATTAAAAAGTATAGTCCTTCGATTAAAAAATATTTATATTGTTAATTAATATAGGGAAAAAAGGTCTGATATACCCCTTAACTTTGTCATTTAGAATTGATATACCCCTTATTATAAAAGTGGCTCATATATACCCCTACTTGTAAACAAATGATTCACATACCCTTTTCCTCTAACGGAAATGAAAAAAATAATAATTTTAATCTAAATTTTAATTATTTTTTTCTAAAAAATATAATCTCATATGAGTAAATTTAATTCTCGTCAAACATATTTTTTTTGACTTTTTTGTATAAATGAATAATTTATAATTATTATTTTGATAATCAAATTTATTTGTATTTCACTAATATTCTTGTAAAACTTATTGTAGATGACCAAATTTTTTCTTCGAATACGAAATTAAATTACAATGCACAAAAAAAAAATATTTTAATTTTTTATTCTTTAAACTAAGGAATGAAAGAAAAAAACAAAATAAGAATATGAAATTCAAATAATTATAATAAAAGAAGTCAAAAAAATAATTTATGTATGAAAAAAATTAAAATATACCTTAAACTTTGATAGAAGAATCATATATACCCCTAAATAATTTTTTTTATAAAAATTAGAAGTAATAAATATAAATTTAAAACTAATTTTTTAACTTCCGTTAAATGAAGGGTATATGTGAGCCATTTTGTAACGGCAGGGGTATATGTGAGCCGTTTGTATAACGGTAAGCGCATATATGAGCCACTTTTATAACGAGGGGTATATCAGCTCCAAATGACAAAGTTGAGGGGTATATCAGACCCTCTTCCCATTAATATATTCGTAAGTTTATATTATACGTCAAAAGTATTGTTAGATATAAATATATCAATATCGTAACTCTGCATCCGCTCCTTTTATATATATATATATATATGATCATAGTAAGAGCTAATAATGTGATAAGACTAACAAATTAACAAACAAAAAAGTATGATGATTATCTTTTATTTGTCTGTTTTTTAAATTATCCTAATGACATCAAATCAGTTTACTACTATATAATAAGAGAAATAATTATATATTGTTGCCTTGTGGATCCATAGTCCATCTATTTATCATTACTTGATTGAACATCATTAACAATAATCTTGTATTACTAGATATAATTTATGGTTTATTAGAGGTTAAATTCTAGTATCTAAATATATAATCCTATTATATATAAGATTTATCGCGTATAAATTTTATTAATTTTATACATGGATAAAACATATGTTACTAACCAGTTATTATATGATTTAATACATGCATAACTCACCTCCTAACCAGTTATCAAATATGATGTTATTTATATCAAATGTGATATGTCAAAAGATGTACAAGATACGTCATAACCATGTCGTGTAATGTTTAAGGGGTAAATTTTCTAAAAAAACACAGAAAAATATTTTATTTCGTGTGAATAGCGCGATCAATCACATAATAGTCTACAAATCTTTTCTTATGATGATTCATCATGCCTTCTCGTGTTGATTACATGGTAACTTTTTGTAAATAAACATCGAAAAGATATTTTATTCCGCTGGAATAGTGGGATCAGTCACGTGATAGTCCCTAACCCTTTCCTTATATATGATGATTCATCGTGCCTTGCTCGTTCCAATTACAAGGGCAAAATTTGGTAACTAACATTGAAATAATATTTTGTTATGTTCGAATAGTAGGATCAATCATGTAATAGCCTTCAACCCCTTTCTTATAATCATTCGTGTCTATCTCGTGTCAATTACTATGGCAAATTTTGTTAATAAACATCGAAAAAATATTTTATTATGTTTGAATAGTAGGATCAATCACATATATAATAGCCTTCAACCCTTTTCTTATGATGATTCGTGCCTTGCTCGTGTCAATTACTAAGACAAATTTTGTAAATAAGGATCGAAAAAATATTTTATTCCACCCCAATAGTGAGATCAATTACATAAAAAATCCTAACCCTTTTATTACGATGATTTGGGCCTTGCTCGTGCCAAACAGGGGCAAATTTTGTAAATATACATTGAAAAAATATTTTATTCTACCTGAATAGCGAGATCAATCACGTAATAGATTTATGCCTTACTTGTGCTAATAACATAGATAGAATTTTTTTTATAAATAAACACCAAACAATATTTTATTCCACCCAAATAATCATAAATTAACAAAACCCTAAAAATTAAATAATACCTCAAATGAAAGGAGGCTCTAACCAACTATGTATATATATAACTATACTTCATAACCTCTTTTATTCAACTTGTCTTCTTTCTTCTTCTTTCTATTTTTCCAAAACCCTTTAGAGATATATACATATATTTTCCTCCTTCATATTTTTCGAAAAAAAAAACATTTTATGCTATTAGCTATTCTGTTGATTTTCTTTTCGTTTTTATGCTATTAGCTATTCTATTGATTTTCTTTTTCCAAATAGGAAAAATCAATTTACGAATCTCAATAATCACATAATTTAGTGAGTGATGCATAGCAATTTTCCCTTCACTTCCCTCCTTCAATTGGTCAAATCGTGTTTTTGATTGACACATGTACAGTTGTTATTTGCAGCTGCAGCATCATCAAGATTCACATAAAATAGAAATAATGTGGAGTAGAAAAAAAAAGTTGTTTCTAAATTCCATATTATTATTTTTTCGAAAATGAGAATCTTGATGATGCTGCATCGGCAAATTATGACTTTTTTCCCTCGAATTAAAAGAATTCAGGATGATCTCGACTTTACTATTTATTTTGGTAAGTATGCAATTTGGACTTTGACTTTATGTACTTAATTATGCTTGGTTAATGTCACAAAGAATTATGTTATTTTATTTTATTTTTCAGTTTTATTCCAAGGAAATTAATAACAGAAGATGCATATAGTGGAAATTATAGGTGAAAGGTATGAGTTTTATGACTCTAATTTCTTTGACTATTGACTCATCAATATTTGAATTTTATGAATTTTAATTATTAAAACGACAACTTCAAGTGTTAATAGCTCGATAGTTTAAGGTTATGAGTTGAGTCGTTCAGAACTATTATAAATCCCTTTAAAAATCTTAAACGAGGGGTAAATATAACATTCTGTTTTGATGATGGATGTTCTCGCAAATTGACATGGTTTGTATATGCGAATAGAAGGTGTGCACATGCGCTGGTGATGAGGTGTGAGAGGATAGCTGCAGTGAATCAGTAGAGTTAAAGGTATGGTAAACAGGGGCGGACCCAGTAAGCCAGACGCGGGTGCTCGAGCACCCATTGATTTTCGAAATTTTTTGTATATATATATAGAAAATATGATACATATGTTATTATAATTTAAATGAGCACTCATAGAATAAAAGCAGTTGTGGGTGAGCTGTTTTAAATCACTGCAATAAGAGGCGCGCAAAGCCATTGGCGAGGGTTTGAATCCTGCCAGTAACATTTCTTTTTTTAAATTTTTTCCAGCGAATTTTACATCTGGAAATGAGCACCCACAACCTTTAAATTCTGGATCCGACACTGATAGTAAAGAAGAATTGGGGGCGGTAACTAGACATGATCCGACATAACTTCAATTTACCGAGGAAGTTGAAAATTAGGGTAGAAAGGTTAGTAGATGGTAAAATGTTATGGCCTTATCAGTGGTACATAGTATTTATTAATCATGTAGTTTCTTATAATTTGTGGTGTTTTACTTATTGTTTCATTTGTTTTCTATCTTGATATTTTGTCGTATTTGTCTTATATACAACCCTGCTTCAAACATCTTCTCTTTTGAGCTGAAGGTCCTCAAAAGACACGAGTAATCAAATTTATGTACGTTCTACAATCTTTTCTAAATTCACTTATGAATTTAATACTGAGTAAGTTATTAATGTTCTGTGGCTATAAATGTATCAGAGAAGATTACAACATTAAGAGAATAATAATGAAGATCAAGTATGATATATAATCAGTAATTTTTATTATGTAATTAGTCTTATAATTTATTGTTTTAGTCAATTTATATGTTTCCCTCCTAACATATCTTGTTTCGAATCACAAGTTCTTTTGTTTGATTTAGTGTTTAACATTCGCATTAAAGTTTGACGTATTAATCAGAATTTGCTCCGCATAAAGCCAATTTAAGAGGGACACTCCTGAATTAGAATTTTTTATTCATATTTAAAACTCGAATTTAAAGTCTTTAATTAAAATTAGAGAAATCCTATACATCCCACGACGCTTCATACAACAAGTTGTAATAATAGAAACGATCAAACAATTGAAGAAAAATTTAACTAGTTTGTAAATTATACAACAATGCTTCTACTATTTGTTTCTTGAAATAGGATAATCACAAAGATTAAAAAAATATAAATATATATATATCTCATTTTAAAAAAAATTACAAAAAGTCTGCTTTCGAATATTATTCTTGTCCTCTTACGAATACATTCCTCCCATTAAGTATGTATCATTTGCAATGTATTGAACAATCATAGAATATATTCGAAAGTAATAAAAAATATAAAAATTTTAAAACTGAGAAACTTTTGAATAAAATATAATTAGCCCCAAAATGTATGAAATTTCGGGAACAACAAGGTATATTTGACTTTAATTATTAATTAATAGAGAAAAAAATTTAGATCATTGCACAAAGTTTATGGACAAAATTGATCTTTTTTCGTTCAACTTATATTCTAGAATTTTGCTTGTACTTTATTATTTTTAATCATTTAGTAAGCAAAATTATTGGCTATTTTTATTAATTCAGATTCACATCGCACACGATTATTATATAGGAAGTGCTTTCTATTAAAAATATCTTAATTTAAAAAATTTGAAATCTCCTTACTATTTTATTTCTAATTCAAATTATTTCGAATTCAAAATATCTGATCATAAATGACGATAATATTTCATTTATTCCATTACGAACGCAGATAACTGATCAACCCTAGTTCATGAAAAGTCCCTTTTTGTAATTAGGAAATCTTTTTATCTTTATAGTCAAATTTTTTTCATGTAAGTTTGAAGAATCTTTGTAAGGATAAGTTTTTTTTTTTTAATAATTAATTATTTAAATCTTTTATTAAATCTTTAAAATGAGCTTTCTTACGTAAACCATTTGAAAATGGGGAACAATCCGTACAATATATGATGTGGAATACCATTTTAATGGTTTTTTTTTAGCTTTATAAAAGTGATTTCTGACGTGGAAATCATGTATATGTAAATTTCAATCATTTCAGATATGTATAATCGAGTTTGATATTTTAGTTGAGAGAGATGGAAAGTTTTTTTTTTTTTTCATATCTCGTATTCAAAATCTCTTGCTATGTTATAGGAGTTATCTCGGTGTCGATCATTATATTAGTTGTTGTGAACCTTCCTACCTAATATTATTGTATACGACTGATCGAGTTATTAATGACTATATACGACGAACATTTGTTTGATGAAATGAATTTCCTTTTGTATAATAGTTATTCATATCGAGTATTCACGTCAAACAAGTGTAACTATTTATTTATTGTAGTAAATAATGCATGTTGTTCAATTATTGGTAATTTAGTAATAGTAATATATAAATATACATCTGATATTCACTCATTAATTTGATGTAAACGTCCTATAAATCCTCAAAGTACAAACTCAAAAATAATTACACCAATAAATGAGCAGAAGTGTACTTATGTTTATTAGACTCTATAATCGATCTTTTATGTTATGTTATAAGTTATTTATAATAAGATTTTGCTATATCAACCGAACAATATAAAAATATAGGATGTCATTAGAGAGATTTGAATATAACTACTTGTACTAAAGGACTATTGATTTCATTGAAGTGAAATATGGTCATAATAACTTATCACAATCACTTTTTTATGTTTTGCAAATTCTTATATATATTTTAATCTAATTCAAGATTTTAATAAATTTGAAGTAAAAAAATTTGCAAATTGCTTGTCAAATCATGTCAACTCAATATAAATCAAACACAACAAAGTGTTGCAAGATTCTTCTTTTTTGGATAAATGTCCCCATTCCTATCATTTACCTTATTTTCCAACATATATTTGATTATTTTTTGTAATAAAAATATTTGGAAAAAAAAATATTCTAGCGTAAATTCTCTATTTGGACCCACAACCATGTGGAACGTCGTCACAAAGCAAGACAGACACATGATATTTTGTCAGGTGTAATTTGACTCACTAATAATATCTCATTTACATCTGTTATTTCTGATATAAAGTCGATAGATAAACTATTGATTATGATTTGACTCGACGACACTATCGTACTAAAAAATATTCTTGCTCCCTTATTATAGAGGTGGAGTTTTCAACACCATCCATTTCTTAGTATTTATTGATCATTTGCTTATCTTTTTTTTAGCTCTTCAACTTTAATATAACATATACATATATAATATACTTGTGTGATTCAATTACGTTGGGAAAGTAGATTAAGCATATTAATTAGCATAAAGTAATCTTTTAAGCATCTTAGCTACAAAGTAATCTCTTTAATTAATTATTTTATTAGTTTAATTATTAAGTTAATTAAGCCTTTTTCGAAATTGGAGATCTAATCTAATTCCAAAGTCTTATCTTTGAAGTGGTTATCCACTAGTTAATGTCGTAAGTTATATTCTTTGCAACTTGCAATCACAAGAAACGCGGGATAAAAGAATTTCACATTATATTTCGAGATTGTTATTCTAATCCTTATTATTATTTCGTATATAATACGATCCTTAAAATATTATCAATAAAATAACAATATGACCAACAGAGTAGTAGCAGAGTAAAAAATACTTCTTCATCTTAAATTAGGTTTATTGAGTTCGAGCTCTATATGTGTTTTATTTTCAACGTGAGATTTTCTGATCTAAATTCGAGTTTAAACGAAGTATAATATAATTTTCGAACATTGTGTGGATATATATTAGTAATATAGACACTTGGTTAGATAAGTTTTTTTTTTCTAATAGAACTTAAGTCTCTTAATAATAGGGTTTGTTACTATATAGATACCGAACATCAGGGGAGCTATGTTTGAATGTTAAAATTGACGATCGTCTCTTTTTGGACAATTATTCATTAAACAAGTTATTATTATTATCATTATTATTATTATTGCAACATATGAAATTATTGGACTAAGGTCTAAAAATCTCTTTTGAGCAAATCGAAAATTATATGATAAAATGTTATATGACAGTCTAATATTTTGTTTGCGAGCGTACGAACGAAATATATGAGCAAACATCAAACTCGAGTCTAATGTTAGAGGCCCAAAGATGCATTTTGAATTTGGGCTATAGGTTCTTATGGGCCTATCAGTTGGACAATTCCAAAGGCCCAATTAGTTGCAACCAACAAAACAATTAGAGGCCCAAGTTTTTAAGTTCAAATTTCTCAATTATTTCATCTCAATCCCATATTATGTATATTGTCTCGATGTACTAAACTCCCGTTATATTGAGGGGGTCCACCTTAATCATATGTCAAGTTACCAAATTATAAGTCTCGATCTTGCATATCATCGAGGATTGTGATGAAATGAACAGAATCTTTTTATTTTTTAGGTTGCAAATTCGAGTCCAGAAAATTGAAAGAATCATAGTATGAGATTCTTCTCGATCTTACATCGTGCGAATTCAAATTAGTCGAAGCCCTTTTTATTTTGGCATACTTAGATTTGGGAATATTTGATAGATCCACTAAAAGTCTATGAAATAATCCAAATAAAAGTGCTTTAGTTTTGCAAATTTAATTATTAAAATTGTAGGACCAAATAGAAAAATGTTTAGTGGGGATTAAACTTGGATCATCCATTAAAAAAAATTGAAATAAGAGACAAAATTTAGAACATAAACTTTTACTTTTTTTTCATATCCCTTCAAAAGTAGAAAATATCCATGTGCAATAATGCAATAGAATAATAGACTTGGAAATTCATCTTATCCAAATAAAATCATTTTATATCTTTATCATCATTTTTACTCCATCAATTATTTAAAAATAAAATATCTTGCTTTTAACTTAAACTATTGATTGCTCACGATATTGCTTAAATTTAAAGGAATAAAATTTATAGTTGTGAGAAAATGTTGTATACGATGCGTCTGATTAATGTATCTCGAATATGATTGTGTTAAAAATGCTCTTTTTTGGCAGTTTACGATTTTATATAATTGAAACCTATTAAATAGAACGAAATCACACGTATAACAATTTTTGAATATCCTACTCATTCATTAGCTAAAAAAAAGAGGAAAAAGAGCAATTTTACATATAACAAATATAAAAATCATATTCGTATGTTATAGCTAATAGCAAATTTTATGTTTGTTCTGAAGCTTTTTATTTGTATAATTCGCTACATACATTCAACATACAAATTATTCAGTTTTGTATAAACTCATTTATACATTTTAATTTGTAATAAGAACTGTATTTGTATAACTATAAGTGTATAAAAACACAAACACACTTTATATCGAAATGTATAAAATGACTAATTGTACACCGAAAATAGCTAGTTGTATACCGAATCAGATGACAAAAAATAAGATATTTGATGCTAATTACAAATAAAATAAACTACGCGTATAACATTAGATATGAATTAAAAGTTTGTTATTTCATACAATTTTCATTAAAAATAATTTTATAAAATCAAAATTTATTTATTATGCATAAAAAAAATAGTTCTTTTATGTATTAAACGGTACGTTTTATGAGTTAATTTCGCGGATTGCATTTTGGATAATATTTCATATATTTATCTCACTTTATTTGAAAATTTGCTATGAGAAATTCAAATAAAAACTTTAAATTATATTTAGATAACATCAAAAATCATGTTTTTCACTTCCATTGTTTATTCTAATTTTTTTTTTCTCAAACTTTACTCTAAAGTATTAAACCATACACTAATTTAATTTCAAAAATGTTAAATTAAGTGAAAAAGTTATTTATAATATGCAGTATTAGGATATTTTTCTTTTTAAGTTTGAAATGAAAAAGAAAATAAAATATATTGATGACGTGCTACGTTTATTTTAATATTAATTTTAGCCTTTCATAATATAGAAAAGATTGTGTCATTATTAGGTTAAAGAGTCAACAAAGTAGGTTAGTAAAACACTAAGAAAGTGGCAAAAAACTATTGAATCACATTAAGATTCTACAATTTGGAATCTCTTAATTTAACCCTTTTTTTAATAAACCAAATCATAAAAAGGTAAGATTCCATAATTATTATTTTAATTATTTCTGTTTTTATTCACTTTTTTTTCCCATTGATTAATGTGATTCTTTTTAATTTGCATATAAAATCATTGTTAAATGATACTATATAGTTTCTTAGGTTATGCACGATCATGAAAATTTAATTTTATGTCTTATATAATTGACATAAATCTAACAGAAATAATATTTTTTTTATAAATATAACGATAAAATATGTGTATATTTTATTCTCTTCAGACTCCATACGATTGTAATAAAGTTATTATAGTGAGGATTGTAGTGATCTCCTCCCCCCACCCTCCTTTTATCTTTATCTTTATCAAATGGGAGAAGGGTCAAATATGTCCTTAAACTATTTGAAAAGGTTTAGATATACCCTCCGTTTAAAGTTTGGTCCATTTATACCCTTGCCGTCCAACTTTTGGTCTACATATGCCCTTTTAGGCGCTAGTTGGCCAACTCGGAATATCCAACTCATTTTACTTTTATTTAAATGCCAAATGGATTTTCCACGTCATTTTATGTATTATCACTTGACATTTATATTCAAGGGAAAAGGGTCAAATATGCCCTTAAACTATTCGAAAGGTCTAGATATACCCCCGTTTAAAGTTTGTTCAATTTATATCCTCGCGTCCAAACTTTTGGTCTATGCTCTTATGGGTGTTAGTTGGTCAACTCGAAATATCCAACTCATTTTACTTTTCTTTAAATGCCAAATGAATTTTCCACATCATTTTTATATATTATTACTTGACATTTATATTAAAAGAGAAATAGGTCTTTTATGCCCCTAACTATCCGACCTAATTTTTAAACACATATACGACCCGTCTTTTAAATAATCTATACAACCCGACCCTTTTTTTTAAATACCCTATATGGGTCGGATTAGGGCATAATTGAACCATTTAAATGGCGAACACTATCGTGCTCTGATTGGAATCGCCGAGGAATCAATGGCACGACAACTAAAGAAAAAGGAAGTCGAGGTTTGAAAAACGTTTTGGCGCAACGCAGAGCTGGAGGCGCAAACCTGGCAGGCACGGGCTAGAGCAGAGGAATTCACCGCAACAACGTTACAGACACAACTGCAAGCTGCAGCAGGCGATGATGATGTAAATAACAAAATAATTCACACATATATGAGTCGGATTAGGGGCATAATTGAACCATTTAAAAGACGGTCGTATATGTGTTTTAAAATTGGGTCGGATAGTTAGGGCATAAGTGACCCCTTTCTCTTTTAATATAAATGTCAAGTGATAATATATATATAAATGATGTGAAATCCCATTTGACATTTAAAGAAAAGTAAAATGAGTTGGATATTTCGAGTTGACCAACTTACACTCATAAGAGCATAAGTAGACCAAAAGTTGGACGCGAAGGTATAAATGGACCAAACTTTAAACGGGGGTATATCTAAACCTTTCGAATAGTTTAGGGGCATATTTGACCCTTTTCCCTTGAATATAAATGTCAAGTGATAATACATAAAAATGACGTGGAAAATCCATTTGACATTTAAATAAAAGTAAAATGAGTTGGATATTCCGAGTTGGCCAACTAACGCCTAAAAGGGCATATGTAGACCAAAAGTTGGACGGCGAGGGTATAAATGGACCAACTTTAAACGGAGGGTATATCTAAACCTTTTCAAATAGTTTAGGGGCATATTTGACCCTTTTCCCTTATCAAATTAATTATTTAGGATAGTGTTAGGACAACTAACATAGAGACTAATAAGCAAGCCAAAAGGAATTTAATAAACAAAGTGAAAATGATGTTTCATTTTTAAGGGTGTGTTAGGTACAATAGAAAAAATACATCTAAGAAAGCAAATTAGATTTATTATTATTAATACATATAAATATTTAATGGCATAATACATATATTAGACTCTAAATTTGGCTTTGAATTTCAACTTTGACCTCCGATTTTCATAATGCACAAACAGACACTTTAACTATCCAACTTTTAAGTAAATAAACACATGAGTCCTACATGACAAAATACACGTAGGACACAAAATGACATGTAGGACGTATGTGTCTATTTGTTCAACTTTATACAAGTTTAAGTGTCTGCTTGTGCACACCCTAAGTTGAAGGACATAAATTGATTTGAAGTCAAGTTAAAGGGTATATTTATGTATTATGTCCAGAGTTTATAATAATAACAAAAAAAAAGTAATTTGATGCATGAAGTATTTATCACTTTATCATAAGTATTATTGATACAATATTTGTCTTCGTTTCTTATAAATCAATCTATGTCGATTCTGAACTTTATTTATAAATGAACCAAACTTTTAACGAGTCAGTTTTTTTTTTCAAGCACAACTTTACTCTGAAAAAATTGAAATATTATTTATAATATTACTATGAACTGGCTACACGTATACATAGTCATCCTCAAACCTAAAAAAAAATAATTAATTTGTCTTTTTCATTATTTATTCTTTTGAATTATTTGGTCAAGATCTAGAGTTGATATTTATGTTTTTTTTTTTCTTAAAAATAAATGAATAATGAATTTGGATGGAAAATAACATGAAGGGTACAATAATTATTAAATGAATCTAGACATAATAAATGTAAAATATATGCGGAGAATCGATAAAGAAAAACAATCATTCAATTTTTTATTTTTATCCAATTTCTGACATATTTTGATTTGCATATCTATTTAAAATATAAAAAAATAGACTAATAACAAATTTGTTAAACATTTTTAGTATTTAAATAATACACGGCTCTGATATTTATCTGTAAAAGTTTAATAATTTATTACAATATTTTTAGATCTTAAACTTTAATTACGACAAATTATAGTTAGGATTGTTACGATTTACGAGATACAAATTTAAATTAATTAAATTTTAATATTTAAATATAAAAAATAAAATTAGTTTATATACGTTAAAGGTTGAGCCTGATTTTAATTTTATGAATTTATAAAAAAAAGACTTTATTATTAATAATTAAAATTCTAAAATTTAACATATTTATATAAATTTAAATCTTTAGGAGTATTTTGATCCTGATTTGAAGATGAGTTTTGCAGGTATTACTGTATATTATTATCGCGTTTGGTGATATAGAGAATTAATATGATGTTTGATTTGTAATTTAAGAATTCGCATAACTACTTATATGAATTATAAGCAATAATTGAACCTTGTATAATGAATATCTGCACAAAATAATTCTCCTCGTAACTAAATATTATATTATCAATACTATCGACTATCTCGTATTGTTTTTAAGTTAAAGATAAAATTTTAATTTTTCCGTAAATTTATCGAGATACTCACAAATTGATCCGAACACGATTTTTCCAACATATTAGGATCATAGGGATTCGAGCACGACTGTATTGATTTTTGGACTTATGCACCATGCCAAGTCAGCGTGGGTCCCACTAATTGTCAAATATTATTTTATTTTAAAAAATGAAAATAAAATAAGCTTATCGATTAGTTTTACTATCCAAAAATCGAATCGAAATAAATTAATTCAATTTTTTTTATTTATATCGGTGTTACTTAGTTAAAAGCTTTGTAAAAGTCGGTGTTCAATTCTTTGATTTGGTTCAAATTTTGATTCAATTTTTTGATTTTCGTTTTATAAAAATGTATATTATATACCAAATTAAAACTGTTGATATTTTTCTAATTCGTATCACTTAAAAGTCTATCTTTTTTATTAATCTGATCTTTTTGTGATAATCATTCATAATAAAAATATTTATCATGATAATTAAGTTTTTTGTCAGACTATATAATTTTATAACAACATTTCAATGTAATGTCGACAATATAATAAACTATTTTTTTTAAAAAAAAAATATGGATCTAGAAATATAAGGTTTATACTGGAATATTTTAATATTCCACCATAGGTAAGTCAATTTTTTTTCAAAAATAATTAATAATAATAATTACGTATCGAAGCAACTTGGTTGTGTTGTCATATTACTGGTTTTACTGAGCCATAACTGCAGCTTTTAAGTACAACTGGGCCCACTTTTATTCGTAGTCGTTATTTTTTGAATCGTTTTAGATAAATTTATTTTTATGTAATAGATCGTAAATCATAGAGAAAATGTAAGTTATATTACTACATGTAATAATGAAAATCAAGGGAAAATATAATAATTAAAAGATTAATAATAATATAAAGAAAACTATACAATTCTCTGTCACTTTTAATTTTCGATATTCATATATTCCTAAGTTTATGTACTCAATAAATTATAGAAATATTATACTTTATATAATTGTCTATTCTTAGAACTTTTTCGATCTATCTATACACATCGTCATTCCTACTTTGACTAACTTTGTCATATAATATTGTTGGAGTAAACAGTTAACACAAAAATATCTTCGTCCTTAGATTATTAATTAAAAAAATACCCTTTATAATAACGATTTCTTAAAAAATCGTCGATATTTTATAAACCGAAAAATACGAATATTCTTCAAAAAGGGAAGGAAACAAAAAGACATATAAGGTATGTAATCAACGAAGCTAATAAGGTTTAGTAACATATATATATTTATGAACTTTTAAATCTATTGACGAACAATAATGAAAGGCCAGTCTAATGTATGAAGTATATGTGTTCATAAAGAATTCAAAAAATAAATCGAATCTTATATGAAGTAGACATCATACCGTTATATAAACATTAATAAAAAAGATTACAACTCAAACTTGTAACTAATAAACTCTCGAAACACCTACGATATTTCATCTGAAAGAGAGTTTATAGTTCTAAAGATAAAAGTTAAGTTTGATAATTTGATTGAGACCAATTAGAACTAGGTAGTGGTCGTTAGTTTTTTTGATTGGTGGAATAAAGATAATTATTTCGAGATAGTCGTAGAGATTTTTTTGATTTTATTTTTAAGCTCATTTTTTTTTATTTCTTTTCAATTCTATCAATTCATTTGACAACTTTCAACTATACAAAGTTATCGAATTCATATTCATGTTGATTTCGACCTTTATTTTTTCCTTTCGAAATAATTGACCTAACCGACTTGAAACTTGATTTCATTATCATAGAAAAGCCATATTAACTTAAAATTTGTTTTGTTTTTTTCAAATGAATACTCCTCTTTATATGGAGATAATTTCCAACCATTTTTTTCGAGCTGATTTACTAATAATATTTTTTACACAATTGAATATTTATTTGTGCTCACTCAAAATTAAACGAAATATATATCAATTGAATCAAAATCTTTAAAAAAACATATTTATGTATTACACCTAAAATTCAAAGACATTCTGATATATTCTTACATATTTTAAATTTAAAATCATATTTTTTAACAAACTATTTTTATTTTTTTAACTCATACTAAATCAAATATCAAACATAAAAATTAAAATAATAATAAATTATTTTATTTACTTATTTTACTTAAAAATTAAAATAAAATAATCTCACGAAATATCTAACGATCCAATAATACTATGAAAAAACCAAAACTTGGTCATGTGCAGTGCTGTCATTGGGAAATAAATAACTCATCTATAATTTGTGTCATCATCTTCTACTCATTATATATATATATATTTTTTTTTTCTCTCAAAATATATAATTTCAAGAATATCATATATAGTAGTAAATCTCAGTGTCTACTCAAAATTTTGAAAAAGCCAAAGTCTTTGGAGATTTTTCAGCAAGAACAAGAAACACCCTTTGAGTATTCATAGCTAAAAGTAAGAAATTTTCTTCTAATAATTAGAAAGTTTTTATTTTACTTTTTTTTCTTTGTTTATGAAAAAGGGATATACTTTGGTTTCTTGAATTTGTCTTTGGAAAGTTGAAATTTTTCAATAAAAATCAAATCTTTGTCATCACCTTGACTTTTACTTTCATAATCTTTATTTTGGAGTAAAAAAGATTCTTGCTTTTTCAAATCTTGAACTTTCTTTATTTATGGGGTGCCACTAATTTTGTTGATGTACAATTTTTTTACGTGTATGACTAACATGAAAGCTTTTTGTGTGTATATATATATAGTATAATTTTTCGACGAAAAGAAGGGGTTTTACACATTTTTCTTGTAAAGATTTTAGTTGACGATTCATTTAGTTTCCATTAAGAGTTTGATTTTGTATTTTTGAGGGGATTTTTTGTGTTTTTGCAGAGTTTTTGGAAGGATTGAAAAGAGACAAAAGATGAGGAATTCTGTCTCTGAGCATAGTTTTTACATAGAAAGTGATGAAGAGGATGATCATCAGGAGAAGCATTTGGATAAATCTGAAAATGGAGATGGAAATGAGTCTGATTCTTCAAATTACTCTAATGATGATGATGATGATAATCATAATGATCGGCTCGAGAGCAAGCCTAGCTCTTATAACCCTGCTTGGCCTCAGAGTTATAGGTATTCAAAAGATTTTCAATATCTTGAGTTGGAATAGATGTTTGAATCATTTGGTGTTATGTTGTTTATTGTGTTTCAGTTAGCACACTATATTGTTGTTGTTACTGTTCTTTTCTGAATGCTTTCCTTGTTAGTTGTTATGTTTTCTACACTGTCGTTTGATTTGTTGTACTTGAGTCGAGGGTCCCATGAGGTAGAGGTAAGGTTTGCATACACGGGTATGTTGTTGTTGTTGATAGCGTAATGGGGTTTCCTTATTAGTTGCTATGTTTTCTTCACTGTCGTTTGATTTGTTGTACTTGAGTCGAGGGTCCCATGAGGTAGAGGTAAGGTTAGCATACACGCGTATGTTGTTGTTGTTGATAGCGTAATGGGGTTTCCTTATTAGTTGCTATGTTTTCTTCACTGTCGTTTGATTTGTTGTACTTGAGTCGAGGGTCCCATGAGGTAGAGGTAAGGTTAGCATACACGCGTATGTTGTTGTTGTTGATAGCGTAATGGGGTTTCCTTATTAGTTGCTATGTTTTCTTCACTGTCGTTTGATTTGTTGTACTTGAGTCGAGGGTCCCATGAGGTAGAGGTAAGGTTTGCATACACGCGTATGTTGTTGTTGATAGCATAATGGGGTTTAACTTCTAGTAATTTTTAATTTGTATAATATTAGTCTTACGTGGGCTTTGACGGAGCAATGAGGACTCATATAATCGGCCTCAACTTGCTTGGTTTGAGTCATTGCAGTTGTTGTTTGGTAGCATGATGAGGTTTCCATGTTTCATTGAATGATTCTTTTTAGGCATTATGAACTGTGTTGGAAGATGAATCTTTTGACTCATAATCTCATTGGGGTGCCATCATTGTTCGAGTTCTTGAATGATTACTAGTTACATTTCGCTATCCTCCTGGTTCCTGTTTCACATTTCGTACCTCTTAACCTTTGCGGAACACTTCTTGTAGGCAATCTATGGACATATACAGTAGTGTTCCCTCACCAAGTCTTACCTTCCTTGGAACACCTTCGTTAACACGTTTAGGCAGCTCATTTCTTGCCTCATCACTCACAAGGAGACACACTCCTGAAGTGTTACCCTCTCTTCATAAGCCTCTCATATCACAAGCAGAAGAGGATCAACCACCACAGCGGCGTAGCTCTCATACTTTACTGCCTCCTCTTCCATCAAGGAGATCTGCCATTAAGAAATTTCCTGATGAGAAATCGGTGGCACATGAATTACCAGTTTCCCGTCAAAGTTCCTATGGCCAAGGCGTCCTAAACGGTTTGTTCTCTCAACACAGTATAATGTAATTGATCGTACAGATATTTCATAGAAGATTTGTGAGGAACATATTGTTTTCATACAGGTATTAATGTTCTTTGTGGAGTAGGAATCCTTTCTACACCTTATGCTGTGAAAGAAGGTGGATGGGCAGGGCTTTCTATATTGTTCATCTTCGGTGTGCTTTCGTACTATACTGGCATTCTCCTGAGATACTGCTTAGACAGCCAACCAGGGCTTGAAACTTACCCGGATATTGGTCAGGCTGCATTTGGTACAGTTGGAAGAATTATCATATCAGTATGTTCTAATGATTAATATTTGTCTTTGCACTTCAACCATAGCAACAAAAATCCGTATTTTCATTTTTTTGGCCGATGATCTCATGCCTGATACATAAATAATGTTAAACTAGCTACATATTTGACAGTTAAAGCATAAGTATACAAGAATCACGGCCTTCCTGATACTGATTCTTTTCTTCTTTTGTGTATTTGTTGATGCAGATAATTTTGTACGTGGAGTTATATGTAAGTTTATGTTGCTTTCACGTTGTTTATAATATCCTTCGGCTTATTAGTTTCCAACATTGTGCCTCATCCTGGTATATGCTTCATTAATTTTGTCCTCCATTGCAGTCCTGTTGTGTTGAATACATAATTTTGGAGGGAGATAA
This sequence comes from Solanum pennellii, assembly GCF_001406875.1. Classification (NCBI taxonomy): domain Eukaryota; kingdom Viridiplantae; phylum Streptophyta; class Magnoliopsida; order Solanales; family Solanaceae; genus Solanum; species Solanum pennellii. The sequence goes on from NC_028647.1 coordinate 2,716,045, forward strand.
CCTATCGGCTTTATTTCCAAATGCACATTTGAATTTAGGAGGCTGCCAATTAGATGCAAGGCATCTCTTTGCTTTGGTAACCACCTTAGCTGTTCTTCCTACCGTTTGGCTGCGAGACCTCACTGTTCTTAGTTACATATCAGGTCAGTAGCTAACTTCCTATTAGAAGATCTTCATCTCTGAAGTACCAATAAAACAAAATGTTGGACAACGAAAATTCTGAATTTGTATGCCTATAATTTTCAGCTGGAGGAGTTATTGCTTCTGTGATGGTTGTCATTTGCTTGTACTGGCTTGGTTTAGTCGATCACGTGGGCACTCAAAGCACAGAAACTGTTCTGAATCTTTCTAGTCTTCCTGTTGCTATTGGACTTTATGGATATTGTTACTCCGGGCATGCAGTGTTTCCCAATATATACACATCACTGGAGAAACGTAGCCAATTCCCTGCTGTCCTCTTTACCAGGTAAATATATACACACATCAAAACAACGCCAAGGTTGAGCTAGATTAGAGCTTGTCTGCGTCAACATTCTTGATTTCCTTAGATAACAAATCCTGCTTTTCTGATATGTTCATTGTGAAAATGGATGTGATATGGATGCAGTTTCGCTATTGTGACTGTGTTGTATGCCGGAGCAGCTGTGATGGGATACATGATGTTTGGGGACTCAGCTCAATCCCAGTTCACTCTAAACTTACCAACAGATTTAGTTGCCTCCAAGATTGCTTTTTGGACCACGGTAAGTGAAACCTGATTAATCGAATTCTCTCCTTGATACAACCATTTGTACACGTGATGACACTTCTTTTGCAGATCGTTAATCCATTCACAAAATATGCATTGACCATGGCCCCTGTGGCTATGAGTTTAGAGGAGTTGATACCATCGAACCACACCAAATCGCACATGTACAGTATCCTCATTAGAACAGCACTGGTTATGTCCACATTATTCGTGGCTCTCAAAATTCCATTTTTCGGTAAGTTAACCTATCAATATTGTCTGAACAAACATTGTGTTCTTGCCCCTCAAAAAGATATCAATCTGTTCTACTGTTCTCCTGCAGCATTTGTGATGGCGTTGATCGGATCATTTTTCACCATGCTCGTTGTGAGTCCTATATAACCAGTTCTATGTTTTCGTTACATAGTTCGATTTTCTGTTTCCATTTATAGACTTGTACTGATATATGATCTTTTCTTATATTCCAGACACTGATTCTACCTTGTGCTTGCTTCTTGAGAATTTTGAAGGGAAAAATAAGCCCCATTCAGGTATGTTCGGTATGAAGGAAAATGTTTTCCTCTATACCAAACGCACCCTATATCTCAAACCATTTGTTGTTTCGATAGTCAGTAGGTCCAAAATGAACGTGATCTTCATTATATATATGTATAACCCGCCCTAAATCCGTCTTGTTTTAATGCAGGTAGTAACATGTATACTTATCATCATAATAGGCAGCATATCAGCAGTTATTGGATCTTACTCAGCTCTCTCCAAAATCATCCACAGTTTATGAGTGAAGAAAATTGGCAATATAAACACAATGGCCATTATAGATGTTTTCAAGTCTTAGATTTAACAAAATTTCATTTTCTGTGTGTTGTACTATTAATCTCAGGCTTGTGATTTTAATGCAATCATCTTTTTGTCTTTTAGAGAAGAAACTTTTATGTCATATTGATTGCATGTTACTCAACAGTATATGGCTATATATAGATTGCTTCATTTCTTTTTACTCGAACGTCTTTCAGAAACAGTCTTTCTCTACCTCTTCAAGGCACCCAACTAAACATTTCAAACTCATTGGTATTATATCTCGTGAAAACTCGATGATGATGTGACATATAAATTTTGAAGATGTCATCTCATTATACATAAAAACAATTAGATTACCACAAAAATTATACCAATATATGCGAGTTCTTTTTTATTCATAGTTCTAGGGTTCTAATCGAGCCTCGATATATATATTTCATGAGATTTAAGGTTTAAATTTTAGCAATTTTACTCTCATTTGTCCTAGTCTTGACTTTCGATGGACAAAATTACCTGATATCTATAGCTAGTGGGACGTGACACATACCCCATAAATTTAGTAGGACGTAACACATATAGCAACTTTCGAGCCTCGATATATTTCATGATTCAAATTTTCCCATTTATCGTAGTCTTGATAGATAGAATTATTTTATATCTATTGCTAGTGAGACGTAACACATACCGCATAACATTAGTGAAATATAACACATACTTTATAAAATTTATCGAGATGCGTATATCACATAAACTAACTCGGACACCGCAATAATATTATTAGTCTTTCCCCAAAGAAACCAATGTTTTTTTTGTCTTTTTTCTCTATGCCCCAAACAACCACTACAAGAGCCGTCAACGCTGTATAGCTTTATCGAACAGTAAAGTAATGTCTAGCTCAACACAATTTTCTCCAGTTATTCAACAATTATTCGCAAGAAAATCGAACCCATCGTCCATTTCAGCTTTTAAAGCTTCAAAATTGGTACTTTTAGCACCAATTTCCCTAAATTGTTCAAGACTTCACTTGGATTTTAAGGTGAGAGTTCAGGTTTTGGAAAATCATGATGGAGAAAGTTCTGTACAAGATCTTGATGATTCACCTGCTTCGATTGAGCTACAACACATTTCTGATGAACCCCAATTTGATCGAGTTATAGCTGAAGCACAACAGCTTGATGAATCTATTGTGATTCTATGGTGCGTTTTTGTGTTTTTCTTGTTGAAATGTGTTGAATAATAAAAAGGGCCATCTTTAAATTGGATATAGAGAAAAGGGGTGTATAAAGTTGTGTTTTTTTTTTAGCTGGTTTATGATTTTTCACTCTATTAGTAGTAGTTGTAGTATTGCTCTGTTAATTTCTTGGTACTACTGTTCAGAATGATTGTTCATGCTTTCTATATGATTTGAACTGTTTTTTCTAGAGCCGAGTGTATTGGGAACAGTCTCTTTACCTTTTCTAGATAGCGTAAGGTTTGCATATATATACTTCTCCAAGCCCCACTTTGTGGTTGTTGGTTTATGATTTGTCAGTTGTCTTCTGTACCAAAGAATGGGAAATGGTGTGTTTATTTTGTTGTTATTTGGTTTTATGCCATCTTATATTGATAAAACAGTGAGTACGGCTGAATGGTTCGACATAAGAGTGATTCAATGAGATCTCTATAAATGGTGAAATGTCACATGTCCCTCTATTATGAGATGTCTACTTCCTCCAGGTTGATATGAAATATGTAACCAGCTTAGTGGATCAGTTCCTAGTGTAACGAGCTTAATGGACCAGTTCTTAGTGTAACGAACTTATCCGATCAGTTCCTAGTTCCTACTTTAATGAGCTTAACGGACCAGTTACTAGTGTAACGAGGTTAACGGATCAGTTCCTAGTTTAACGAGCTTAATGGATAAGTTCCTAGTCTGATGAGCTTAACATATAGTTTCGAGTGTAACGAGCTTAACAAATCAGTTCCTAGTGTAACTAGCTTAAAAAATCAGTTCCAAGTGTAACGAGCTTAACAGATCAGTTCCTAGTGTAACAAGCGTAATGATCATGTCTAATATATTAAGTAAGTAAGATGAGGTAATCCAGAGTGTTAACAATCAGTTCCTAGTGTAATGAGCTTAATGAATCAGTTCCTAGTATAACGAGCTTAACGGACCAGTTACTAGTGTATCGAGATTAACAGATCAATTCCTAGTTAACGAAGCAGTTCCTAGTGTAAAGCTTATTGATAATGTCTATATATTATAGTAAGTAAGATGAGCTAATCCGTAGTGTTAGCAATAAGTTTACATGTATGCCTTGTTTGGCTCATTTACAGTGATTGCAGTGTGTAGTCACTAGGCCCACTAGAAAAAGATAAACTCATTAGGAAGTGCTGACATCTAGAAAGCATATAGGAAAATACCAATTATTGGTAGCGACTTAGTTCTGATTATGTTTTATATGCAGATGCAAGAGTTTCTTGTAAGGTTACATGTTTGAAATTTAGTGCCAATGTTCTTTCCTAGGAAGTCATTTGATTTGCCATCTCCATGTGTCTCTTGATTTTAATTTAATTGTCCTCTAATTGTTCATATGGTTATCATTTAATCTGATTAGATGACGGCTCTTGTTTCCTAGTGGATCATTTTACCATGACCTAAAAGATAGAAGCTGAAGTTCTTTAGGTTATCTCGTGGATGAGCTTATGGCATGACACTGGGTTGCTGTTGTTGTAATATGGTGTTTAGTTGATGTATATAGCTCTTTGAATCTGCAGGATGGCAAACTGGTGCCGCAAATGCATATACTTGAAACCAAAATTGGAAAAACTGGCTGCTGACTACTTCCCAAGGTTGTGCTCTCATGCATTTCCCTTCAGATATAGCACATTGAAATAAAAAGCTTTACACCTTAAGTGTCTACTTTTGTTGCACTTACTATTGGTTCATTTAGGATTTGCAAGCAGCATTTGTGCTACTCCCTGATCAACTTCCGCACTACTCTTCAAACTTTTCTATAGCTGTCAGAGATATTTCAAAACTTTAGATTCTTGTGAAATTTATTGGTTTAGAGACTACTCGTATCTCATAAGCATTTTGAGAAGGGTTAGGTACTCTGAATTTTGTAGTTCTTTATTTACCTCCTGAAAGACCCAATAATAGATTGGTGAACAGTTCTTATGTATGGGAAAGACAGTCCAGGAGCTCTCTGATTAACAGACGAGACCTTTTGGCATGTTATTAGAATTAGTCCCCATGATTTAGATAGCAGGCAAGGTTTGTGGACACTAAAAATGCTTGAGTTCATAAACTGGATTAGATGGTTGTTGTTACTCCTGAAAGTAGATTACAAAAATCAATTTATAACTATAGATTGCAGCAGGAAGTTGCTTGTGAGTACCTAGGAACGCATTGTACATCAATTTCTTGAGCGCGAAGAGTTTTAGTTGAATTTGGGTACTGATCCAAATCTTTTACCATCTTAATGTCCCAGAACACGCTTTTACTCTGTTGATGTCAATAATGTTCCACACAAGCTTGTGGTTCGCGCTGGAGTAACTGTAAGGGTTTCTTTCTTTCAACACCTTCCATATGTTTAATGTCTTTTTGCTATATGATTGTTAACTGCTAAACATGTAAAACTTATAAAATTATCTCAAGCACGCGAGACTATTGTAACACCATCTTTGCAACATCCTCTGATGAAAACATAAAAATTTGTATTCCTTTCCAGACTTGTCAATGATAGGTAAACCAATCCTATAATAATTTTTCTTTAAGTAACAGTAGGGTCAAACCAACTTGCATGCACTTCAATTAATCCAACGACTGGTGCATTGTATCCGATCAGTACATGCTATCTGTCGGGTCGGATACCTAACCTGATATTCTTTTCTGTAAGTAGATAAAATTGCAGTATAATTGCATAGGAGGTAGATAGGTTACCCGCACAATCGATGCGGTATGTTTGTTTTTGTGAATCGGTAGTATGAATTGATGCAGACAATGGCTAGAGAATCATAAATTGGATGATGGGGGTGCCTCTGAAAGTTTAAGAAGTGTATTTAGAAAATATCGGGCGTGCTGCACTGAGGGTGTGGCCTAGTGAACAATGAAGTGAATTAAAATTCATGAGGTCTCAGGTTCAAATCCGCCAGCAGAGACCAAAACTCTATAGGTGATTCTTCCCATTTGTCTTAGCCTTGTCTAGATGGACAGAGTTATCTGGACACCACGGTCGTAAAAAAAATGTTGGACATGCACATGATTTCCGAAGTACAGCTTTATCCCTTGTTCGTTTTAGTAGGCCTTTCATTTTCGGGCCATCTAGCAGAGCATGAGAGATGATTTCACCCCATAATAGACATTAACTTCATATGTACAGCTAGCATGCAACAGTCATACAATGCACAAGTCCTTTACTTGCTAAAAGACGCGTTGCTACTTGAAACACTCTTTTTCTTTCATAAAATGCTGTTGTTCTTTCATTCGTAGAGAGTAGTATTGTTCTTATTTGATTAGCTAAAGGAAATTTTGTCGTTTGAATTATTGGTAATACATTTAATGATGATAAATTCTACTTTTCATGTGTCCAAATACATGTGGTGACGAAACCTAAACAGAAAATGCCGACCATACAGGTAACAAACACGGCTACTTAGCTTCTCGACAGCTAATTCTGCTCTTATCTGGTTTTAGCTTCTATGCTTTTACTCTTTTCATGGTAAAAACATAGTGTAAATGTGATTTCTCTGTAGTTATGGAGGGATGGGAAGAAACAAGCGGAAGTAATTGGCGGCCACAAAGCATATGTAGTCGTTAGTGAGGTACGCGATATGATTGAAAATGAAGATAATTTGTGACTTGAAGACATTATCCTATACTTCCATTAGAATCCATTTTCCCAGTTTTGTTCTGGTTCATATCCTATATACATTTACTTCAGATGTACTTTTGAAAAGGTAAACTATACACACAGATTTATTTTTGTTTTATTTTTTCAAACATTCAAAGAGGAAAATGTTTATTTCTTTTTCTGTATCCTGTACATTTATTGTAAACATCAGGTCCTCAAATGTCCATTTATTATATGTACTAATTATTGTTTCTTTTCTCCATTGTTTTCGGGATGACTTATTCAGTACAGTATTTCCTTGTCGTACTTTTTCTTATTACTTGGATCGAGGGTCCACTGAAAACAACCTCTCAACCTTCATAAAGTAGGAGTAAGGCTGGATGAACTTCGGGGACTACAAACGGGTGAAGTTGAGACTGACAGTGACAATTAGGGTTTGCAAATACACAAATATATGTACATGTGTATATCGCGAAATTACATAATTTTTCTATGTTCTGTAATTATTTAAAAGTATCAGTATAAAAAGTAACAGGGGAGTAAAATTAGCTACTAAAAGTAATTTCCCATAAAAAGATGGAAATTTTGTTTAGTGTTATTTGTACTCAGATTTACAAAACATAGTGAATTTTGCTTAATTACAAAATGTATCAGATTACATATAATAATGGTAAAAATGTACATAATAAGTGTATTCATGTGTATACGATATTTTTTATAGCAAAATACATTATGTTTATGCGCATAACAATAGTAAAATATATTATATTCACGCATATAAAGTATCTGTTTAATTATAAATCCTCATGGAAAATAAATATATTTACATATATCTATTATAAAACTTTAAATTGTCATTATATATATTATGTAAATTTTAAAAATTATTGATGTTTCGAATAAATACATGGCCTTAATTTGTTGTGTCACATCATTTTTCCTTATTGATCCTTTAAAAGAGGCCTAGTGATTTGTTCATAAATGAGAATTGATGAATTAAGGAAAAAGTAGCTTTATTTTAATGTTTTGTTCGAAGCAAATTTCTTTTTTTGATAAAAAGAGAAAAATTATAATTCCAAACCAAAAGGTGGTCGTCTCAATCCAAACCAACTTATCTATTAAGAACTGAAACATTAAGAAGATAGCATATCGAACTAAAATATCCTTAATTAAAGAAGTGAAAATTCTTTTGACCGTTCTACGCACACCAGACATAATCAATTGAAATTTTTAACTCATATTTGAATTTGGTTCTCAATTACAAATATATCAAAAAATTTCTTTTTAATTGAGCTACAACACTTTATAACGATTTCTCTGCGAAAAAGCTCAATAAAGTTTCTTCTATACGGAATTCAAACCATAAGATGCATTTAGACTTTGAGGTTTTAGGTTTACACTTCACACTGTTTTGTGACTTTGTGATCTAAAAATTGATATGAGCCATATTATTAACTAATTACGTAATATAATTTAAATAATTTTAAGTTTTATTTGATAAAACTTTGATTCTTCGGTGTTCCATAGTTTCGGAATCCTTGCATCGAATTTTAAAGAATCAAAATTATTTGATTCAATTCAATTTTTCGATATTTATGTCCACCCCTAAAACTTTATACAATAGTATCCCTAAAAAAAAATGACATACTTTTATATATATCTATTTGTTCAAATTATATATTCAAAATTGTAAAATTGAACTACATAGATATTTTGGGGCTTTAGTGCTACTTTACCCTAAAGCCGCCCTTGACTGCCGGTGTACCTCCATCTCACGGCGGAGTGTGCCAATTTCTTCCTGCTTTACCCTAGAGCTGCCGGCGGTGTGCCTGCCATGGGAATGATGGAGATAGATGGACGTGAAAGAAGTGTTGATTCGGAGAGATGGGAAGATGATATGGAAGAAAGCGGGTATGATAAATCTAAGGATTCTTCGAGTAAGCATCGAAGTAGTAAGGATAAGGATAGGAAAAGTAGTAGTGGACGAAGAGAAGAGAAAGAGCATAGAAGAGATCGGGAGAAGAGTAAAGAGTTGGAGAAGGATCGTTCGTCAACTCGTGATAGAAGGAAGGAAGATCGTAGAGATCGTGGAAAAGACCGCGAGAGAGATAGTGAACGGGGAAGAGATAGGGAACGAGATCGGGATACTGACCGGGAGAGAGATAGTGAACGGGGAAGAGATAAGGAACGAGATAGGGAGACTGAACGGGTGAGGAGCAGCAAGGATAAGGATAGTGAGAAGGTAAGAGATAGGAAAAAGGAAAAGGAAAGAGGAAGTAGAGATGGAGCTGAGAAGGAGAAGGGGAGAGATAGAGCTAAAGAGAAGGGGAAGGAAGTGGATGAGGATGATAAGGAGAGGTCAAGAGAGAAAGATAGGAGCAGCCGTAGGCAGCGAGATGAGGGTCATGATAGGAGTAAGGACAAGGATAAACGGAAGGATGAAGATTCTGATTATCGCGATGCAGCTAAGCAGGAAATTGTTATTTCTCATGAAGATGAGGAGAGGTCACATAACAATGCAGTTGAAACAGGTGGAGCACAATCTGCTGCTGCTGTTTCGGAGCTGGAGGAACGCATTCTGAAGTAAGTAACCCATTTGTTACTGGCTCATTTATTTCGTAATGTTATCATATTGTATTCTGTTATCTAGTATCCTACTATATTGTTTCATAATATATCATATTGTATTGTAGTGTGTTCTATTGTATCGTACTGTATTGTTTTAATTGAATACAACATTTACCATTCAATCAATTTCAGCTAATATCTTATGATATGATAGGAAAAAAGAAAAAAGTAAATGTTGTATTCAATCATATTGTATTGTAGTGTGTTCTATCGTATCGTACTGTATTGTTTTAATTGAATACAACATTTACCATTCAATCAATTTCAGCTAATATCTTATGATATGATAGGAAAAAAGAAAAAAGTTGTAATAGTTTATATTAGTTTTTTTTGGAGAAGGCACATTTTTTGTATATATTTATCCATATAACATCTATGTTGTGCTGAAACCATATTTACATGTGAAAAAGAAGAACAAACTGCTTCGTCAACCTATCAGAAAACGAAGGCTTCTATCACTGAAACAGTATCTTCTATGTATCTCTAGTTAGCTCAAGAATAGAAAAATCTAAAGCAGTTCAACTTAAAAATATCTCGAATTTCTCTCTTCCTAGATTGTCCACCAAATGCAGGCTGGTACAACCTCCATCTATCTCTATGTGGCAATCTTGTACTTGCTTTTTGCCACCTGAAGAAGACCTCAATAATCTTTCTTGCCATTGTCCGAACAGTGTCTGTGTGCCTAATGAAGATCTTCTATAGCATATCTGTGATTCGACAATTTAGAAATAGATGTGCTGTCTCAGTTTCTTCAGCATACATGTAGCACTTCGAGCTATGTTGAAATTTCTCTTGCTAAGGTCATCATGTGCCAACACCACTTCCCGGGCTAACAACCAGTTGAAATATGCTACTCTATAGGGTATTTTAACTTTCTATTGTTCTTCCAAGGCCAGTTGTCCATCTGCTGAAGGTCTTTATTGAGTAGCTTATAAGCTGAGCTAACTCTGAAGCGTCCTGTAGTGTCTATTTTTCATAGAGCTCCAAGTAGTGTAAGCATCTTTGATATTGAAGGGCACAGACCAGTTTATACCATAAAGGGCTAGGAACATGTTGCAAAAGTGTGTTGCAAAGGGGCAGTGAAGCATGAGGTGGTTGATGCTTTCTGATGTTTACTGACACATGTAACACCTATTGACCAGTTGGAATCTTCTTCTTGTAAGATTGTCTTGAGTGAGGCATGCTTCTTTTCAGGCTGTCCAAGTAAAACATGAGAATTGCGTTGAGGACATAATCTAATTAATAAAAGTGTGCTCTCCCTACGATTTAAGCCTTTGTGTTAGATTGTCACACATTTCAGTAATAGCGTTAATGATGGTATCCACCAGTCTGGTGGTCATGATGTTATTAACATTAACAATGTAATTTTAACTAGAAACGAACCGGAGAAAGTCGGCAATGGTGGTGCTAGTTTAGTAAATTTAATCTGTAATTGTACCATTCTGTTAGTGGTTATCCATTTGTATTCATTTTGTTGAGAGATTTGTTTTATCATCTGTCCTAAGCTAGCACGTGGTTTGTAGCTGTGTGCACTGGCTCCTATGATGTGTATGGTGGTGGTTTAGTAATTTAACCAGGGCAGTTGTACATGCACATTGGTTGCTAGCTGTACAGAATTCTTGAAAGATGTTTTGACACACTAGAATATAGATGTGGTTTGATAAGTTATGTTTGTTGTACTTGATAGCTATAGGCTGAAGGAATGCTTATGACTGCAGGATGAAGGAAGAGAGGTTGAAGAAAAAATCAGAAGGTGCTTCTGAGGTGTTGGCGTGGGTTAGCAAGAGCCGAAAGATTGAGGAGATAAGGAATGCTGAGAAGGAGAAAGCCTTACAGCTTTCGAAGATTTTCGAAGAGCAGGTAGGTTGTCTGCTGATGTGCATGTGATTCTTTTATCTGTAGGAATTGGATTGATTTGACTTCAGGTCTTCATGATATATTATAATCTTGCAGGACAAGATGAATGAAGAAGAAAGTGATGATGAGGAGAATGCTCGGCTAGCTGCAAGTATGGATCTTATTTCTGAATATTTCTTTTGGTTAATATTTCTAATTAAATGTTTTACAAGACCATGCCCATTCAATCAAAGTCGTAATATATTGTCTTTGGAACAGAAAAAAATAATATACTTGGTGCATTATCTTGTTTGGGTGCAAAGCTTCCTGCTCTTCATTCTTAGTATGTTTGATTTCACTTCTAGTTTTAGTCGTCTTATGATTCAAAAATTTTTGGTGGATTCCCCTCTGTCATCCAACTCTAATCAAACTGGTGTTGCATGTGAAATCCAAAATTTTGAAGTCGTCATTGGGGAAATGAAAGTAGCCAAGGTCATTCCTTTCATGTACTATGATTTGGCTTTTGTGCAGTTTGGGAACGGAAGTTAAATGGCTTTATTATATTCTCTTAATTGAAATAGTTGAAGAATGCTCTGAAGTTTGTCTTTAATTTCTCTCAACAGAAGAGCTAGGTGGGATGAAAGTACTCCATGGGCTTGACAAAGTAGTCGAAGGTGGGGCTGTTGTCTTGACACTCAAAGATCAGAGCATACTTGCTGGTGATGATGTTAATCAAGGTAACCAAATAAGTGATATGTTCATATTTTCTCTTGTTTTATCTCTGCTTTCAGCCTTCAGTATTGTGGATTCGGATTTTGTAGTGACTTGAATTGTATACCCCAGAGGTTGATGTGCTTGAAAATGTGGAGATCGGAGAACAGAAGCGAAGGGATGATGCTTACAAGGCTGCAAAAAATAAAACAGGGATCTATGATGACAAGTGAGATTTAATATACCTGTAATCACCACTTCTTTGTTAAGTTTGAATGACTAATTTATCTCGTTATGATTGGATGTAGGTTCAATGATGAACCTGGTTTTGAAAGGAAAATATTACCAAAGTATGATGACCCGGCAGAAGAGGAGGTTTAACTCTTTCTTTCCCTTTTCTTTTTTAATTATTGGAAAATATTGTATTTCCTGAATATTGTTTAATAGCATTTCGTCCTCAATTTAAGAAGAATCCAATCTGTCTTTCTTACCCTAGATTTTCTTTTAGGGAGTTATTCTTGATGCAACTGGAGGTTTCAGTCTTGATGCAGAGAAGAAACTGGAGGAGGTAAGCCATTCTTATCTATTTAATCATGTATGGTTTCAAGACTGTATGTCAGGTTACATTTGTTAACAGAGTTACCCTTTTTGATTACCAGCTACGGAGAAGGATTCAGGGGCCTTCCTCAATAAATCGGATGGAAGACCTCAACTCTTCTGGGAAATTATTGTCCGACTACTATACTCAAGAGGAAATGGTTCAATTTAAGAAGCCCAAGAAGAAAAAATCACTGAGGAAGAAAGAGAAGATGGATCTAGATGCCCTTGAAGCGGAGGCCAAATCTGCTGGATTGGGTGTCAGTGATCTTGGTTCTCGCAATGATAAGACAAGGCAGGTCCTTAAGGAAGAAAAGGAGAGAGCAGATGCAGAGACGAGGAGCAATGCTTACCAGGCTGCTTATGCCAAGGCTGAAGAGGCATCCAAAGCACTTCGACCCGATAAAACTAATAACAACCAGAGAGAGGAAGATGATGCAGTATTTGATGATGATGATGAGGAGCTTAGAAAATCCTTAGAAAGAGCCAGAAAACTTGCATTGAGAAAGCAAGAGGGCCTTGCCAAAACCTTTCCAGAGTCAATTGCTTCGCTTGCTGCTTCCCGTGCAAATGATTCAATGGCGGATAATTCAAGTTCTGCATCTGGAGAGGCACAAGAGAACAAGGTTGTCTTCACAGAGATGGAAGAGTTTGTCTGGGGGCTTCAGCTTGATGAAGGTAATCTACTCTTTAATTTTGCTTGACTGATTGTGATAATAGCCATTTTATTATGTGTGATTTCTCAAGGTAATTGGTAAAGGTTTATCCAGTTGCATGTGGTGGATAGGCCATGTTTTTGGAATAGGTTTGTATGCTTGCACAATTTAAGTGTAACTAGTTATGAGTAATTTGTGAGTTGGGAAGAGAACACTGGATATTGAGGTCGGCAAATCACTGAACGGAATCACTCCTTCAATTTAACAGTCCCTTTTTCTCCCCTAGTGGTTGTTGAGTAATGTCATATGGGGTTATCATCGAAACAAACTACCGATACTGCAATAGAGTCTCCAGATATATTGACACAAAATTCCAAAACTTATTACAGTTGACTCTCCAGATACAATATTGAAACAGAATTTTGAAATGTTCTACAATTAGTCATTCGTCCTTCTTACTCCAACTCCTAATTTAGATGATTAAGAAAAAGAAAGCAACAAAATTTGGAGGTTTATAGTATATAAATCTTCTCTCCAGTTTATTTGTGATTAGAAGTTCTGCTGTTTTGATGGAAATTTCATTTTTCTTGCATGTCCATGCCTTATGGGGGTGATGAGCATTTAGAGTTATCCTTGTTATAAGTTTTTCAACAAAAAGACCTTGTAGAAGTTCTTCAAGAGAAAGATAAATACAAGCTTTTCAATAGCAAAAATCTTGTTTGTCACTGCAATTGATTCTGAGACAAGAGAATCATACATCTCCTATTCAACATATATCTCTACGTCCCCCCAGGGACGTCTGGTAGAATTGGAAGGACATAACACGACGGTTAATCAATCATATTTCACATTTTTATGTTGCATTTTTGCTGCGTTTTTATTTTATCATTAACTCAACTTTTACTTTGGTCTGTACTGGAACTTGGCAAAGGCTTTCAAGGGTGGTGTTATCTGATATTATTACCTGTTTGCTCTTGTAGAGGAACAAAAACCTGGTAACGATGATGTTTTCATGGAGGAAGACGTGCTGCCAAAACCCTCTGATGAAGAAATGAAGAGCGAGGATGGTGGTTGGACAGAAGTGAAGGAAACCAAGGAAGAGGAGCCCTCTGTAAAGGAGGAGGAAATGGAAGTAACTCCAGATGATACGATACGTGAAGTTCCAGTTGGAAAGGGTTTATCAGGGGTTCTCAAACTTTTGCAAGAACGAGGTACTCTCAAGGAAGATATTGAATGGGGTGGTCGAAACATGGACAAGAAGAAGAGCAAGCTCGTAGGCATCCGTAGCGAGGACGGGAAAAAGGAAATAAACATAGAAAGGACTGATGAGTATGGGCGAATCGTAAGTACTTCTACTTAATTAATGAGTTCTTGGATTCTCTAACTTCTATTCCCCAGTAGTTTTGTGCTATTAACCCCTCAACCAGTATTATTCTGTTTATCCAAATGTATCCCCCCACGACAATTCTGTGGAAGCTGTCCTCCTGTCCTACACTTTCTTGTACAAAGATGTCACTGCCTTCTGATAGGGAAAATTTTGCTGTGTCTGTATGGTCTGATAGGGAAATTTTTCCTCTATAATATTCAACAGTGTAAGTTTCTTATTATCAATAACATCTCTTTATATACCATAAAACTCCAATTTAGTACTGGCGTGTGGACATAAAATGGGATGGAGGGGATTCCTAAGGAACAGCAGGTAAGAATGGCGAGATTGCTCCTGTAAGACTACTATGTCCATTATCGCCATTCCACTTGTGCACCCATATCATTTGATTTTGCTGTAATGAGATTGGTATATATGATGGTTGAGAGGGGGTAGTCTTTTAATTTCATATAATGAAAATGACTGTAATGATACTTGCCAAATAAAAGAGGGTAGAGTGGGGGCTGACTGCTGAGCACCTATTTGATGAATTCCTTCTGGTTCTACGAGCTTATTCTAGTGTAGCCTCATCTTTCAATTGATATGTGGTTTCTTCTTCTTCAGCTGACTCCAAAGGAGGCTTTTCGGTTGCTTTCACATAAATTTCATGGGAAGGGGCCTGGGAAGATGAAGCAAGAAAAGCGTATGCGGCAATACCAGGAGGAGCTGAAGATAAAACAGATGAAAAATTCAGATACTCCATCACAGTCTGTGGAGAGGATGAGAGAAACTCATGCTCAAACAAGAACTCCATATATTGTTCTTAGCGGACATGTTAAACCAGGGTTCGTTTTTTTCCTTACTCTCTTTTAAGTGCTTTAATTCAAAAAGTAGATCTTTCCCGCGGACTATCAACTATGCAGCTGACTTGTCAGTTGCCTAGGGCAGGGTTCTTATACTTCTGCCGTGTTGAAGTTCTATCAATTTTGATTTGGCCTTAGAGATACATTTTGTCAGAGATCTCTCATATTTTCCTGTCGCAAGCTTGTATTTTTATTTATCTCCAACATTCTCTATGGTTTGTAATTTGCAAAGTGTTCTGTCATTTTCAGTCAAACTAGTGATCCTCGAAGTGGTTTTGCTACTGTTGAGAAGGACTTGCCTGGAGGTTTGACCCCTATGCTTGGTGATAAGAAGGTCAGTGTCTTTTCCTGGTGATTATACTTGCATAGAAAGGCTATGATGCTGTTATACTTGTGTTGCTCGGAATCTCCAAAAATACTGCCACACCCGTTTCAGATCCTTTAAAAATGCACTACTTTTAGAGTACCCGACTTGCACCTGTCAGTATTTTCAAAGAGTACGAGCAAATGCAAGTATACTTGTGCTCACTAGCTGTCCACCTGAACACTCTCATTCTTTATCTGACATGTTCTTTTTAGTGCTTGCGCATTTTGCTCTCTATTTGATCATCATCTAGTTCTCAGGGTTGTAATTTTTATCGCAATGTCTTTCAGGTTGAGCACTTTTTGGGCATAAAACGCAAGTTTGAACCAGGAGAGGGGAGCTCACAAAAGAAGCCCAAAAATTAATTTACTTTTCGCGGTTCAAGATATCCTTTTTGCTTTACGCACAAGATCTTGTAATTGTACATAAAAATCTATCTACGCTGTGTGGCATAAATGGTTCAATTGTGATGCCTCTGTTAAATGGCATAGTAACATGAAAATAGTAGTGTACTTCACAGGTAGTTGAACAATCCTACTGTTGCCTTGGATCCCTTTTTGGCCTTCAAATCACAATTCTAATCGTGCTGAGCATTTCAACATTTCTTCTGTATTTGTCTTTGATGAACGTATTTTTCATTTAGACGTTCAAAAGTATGACATGTT
Source organism: Solanum pennellii (assembly GCF_001406875.1). Lineage (NCBI taxonomy): Eukaryota > Viridiplantae > Streptophyta > Magnoliopsida > Solanales > Solanaceae > Solanum > Solanum pennellii. Next base: position 2,732,112 of record NC_028647.1, read on the forward strand.
TCGACACATGATATGTACATGTTTACAGCTATTCATTACATAGATAAGTTAATAACATAAAATATCTCCCTTGGATTATATACACTCTTCGACAAAAATTTGAACGTGGGTGATGTTTTAATCTATAATTCAAGGAGATGATTTATTTTAAGTAGTATGCATTGTGTGCGTGAGAATACATACGTAAGTTTTCGAAACAATTTATTATTTGTTTATGTGCTCAACCAAAATATATCGTTTGTTGTTTGATAATAGTTTAAGTGGTTATCTAGATTGTGTATAGTAAGTTAGAAGAGATGCAAGAAACAATAAGGACCACAAGATTTGGATAGCCTTTACTTCATCATCTTTCTTCCTTCGTCACAAGTTCACAACTTATCATAGTCATTCTCCCAATCAAGAAGATAAAGCAAAATAATGGCAATGCATCATTATTTTCGTACAAGAAATACTACGTCTAATCAGTGGTGGAGTCAGAATTTTGTCCATGACAACAGAGTCAAAACATACACTAAAAGGATTCAAATATACATGACTCCGGAGTCGCCCTCAGATAACCAAAACGACACAATCCAACCCAATCAATTTTCACCACTCGAATCAGTTTTCAGGCGGCGTTTACTTACAGGCATTGCCACAGCTTCTATAGTAGCCTTGGGTGCCAATTTTACTGGCATTACTAGTTCCTTACTAGGCCTATCCCCCGATGGTGCTCGGAGTCTTAAGCTCGATGTAATCTACCCTATCGGAGGTTATACTCGATGTCTTGACACAAATGAAGGATTTGGTTAGTAAGTAGTTAACATCATTGGTATATTTTTAACTAAGTACAAAAGATTCGACTTTTCGTAGCAATAATATGAGTTGCCACTAAAACTATTTGTGACGGATTTTTTTCTGTTACAGAGTTTGTGTATCCATCAAATTGGTTTGGTGATCAAACTATATTGTATCGAGCCGCGGGGAGAGTAGAACGATCACTCGATCCACCATCGTTGAGTGGCAATGGTGATCGGAGACGGAGAAATGTGAATGAACCAGTTGTTGCATTTGGTCCTCCGGGATCAAATGGAGAACTCAATGTTAGTGTCATTGTTTCACAAGTTCCTATTGATTTCTCGTAAGCTTCCATCCCTAGTCTTACTTAAAAGATGTACATTTCATATAATTTTTACGAATTCGATGTTGCATTTTGTTAGGATTTTATTCTGAATTTTTTAAAATTCAGCTAGGTTTTTTTTGATATGTCCTCGATCTTTTTGTTGTTGCTAGTTAGTCCTTAAAGGTAACATTATCATTAGGAGTATATCAAAATATGCATCTTTTAGTCAAATTATTATGGCGTAATACGTAAACGTGCTTTTATCTGGTATTTATGTCCTTCAATTTTTGGTGTATACAAGAAACAACTTAAATTTGTATATAGTTGAATAAGTAGATACATACGTCCTACCTGAACGTGTGTCTCTACTTATTCAACTTTATACAAGTTTAACCTACTGGAGAACATAAACGTCGGTCAATATCAAATTAAAAGACATTCATGTATTATGCCATTTATACAAGTCTAATTTATCATCGTTTAAGAATATTAAGCTTCTGCTTGACGACTTTTCAACGCGATTTTTGGCAGGATAGAGACATTTGGAGGACCAAAGGAAGTAGGTGAGGCTATAGTGAAGATTATTACAGGATCAGGCAAAAGACCTAATGTTAAAGGGACATTAATTCAAGCAAATTTAAGAGAGGATTCTAATAAAAAATATTACACATTAGAATTTCAAGTTGAAAGCCCTACATTTGAGAGACACAATGTTGCTGTTTGTTGTGCTAAGGGAGGAAAATTATTCACTTTGAATTCACAATCTCCACAATCAAGTTGGCCAATGGTGAAAGAAGATCTCTACAAAATAGCTAATTCTTTTAGCGTAACGTCATGAAGTGGTAAATCGAACAGAATACATACTTTCTTATGTCATTTGATTTAGTAGGAGTCTCTTGACGTTACGTCTCTTTTTAGAGTTGATGCTTAATATAAGAAAAAGAGAATACGAAAGAGACTATGAAATAAAAGAAAGAAGGTGTGTTCGAACTCCGATATTTTATACAAATTGGGCTTCAAATGATTTAGTTCAAACAATTCTCTTTTTATGGCATTAGTTATTGGATGCTTAACTTTGTAACAAAGAATATCATTATAAATTATGTTTACATTACACAATTTGTTTGATACAATTACATTGTTATTAGGGTTCATCTGAATTTCATTCGGTGAAAAATTATATTATTTTTGTACGGTTAAAATAATTTTGTAGGTATATATAATAAATATCAAACTCCCTTCAGCTATTTCTTATGTCTATTTCTTCAGATTTTAAACCTTTATAATGAAAATTCTGACTCCGTCACTGTCTCACTGACAATGATTTTGATAAATATATCAAAATATAAGTAATCAAAGAATTGGCCAATGCAAATTATTAGTGTTTTACAATTTTCAAGATTCACTTTTTTTTAGGTTCCAATATTTTCTCCTAACTAGGTCTTAAGTCTTATAATTACAACACGTGTCTATACACATCTTTATCCTTTTAAAATTAAACAAGATTTAATTAATTAATACTAATTTCTAATAATTATTGTCACAAGTTATTAATTAACCAAAAAAAAATCCCTCATGCACGTAAAACCACAACACATCCCTAACAATAGGAGTACACGTAATTAATTATCAGTCATAAAAGAATTGAACAACCTTAATAATTGCTTAATTAACGTTTGATTAAGTCTTAATCTAAGAATTTCCTCATCTTTCATGTTCTAACCCCAACCCCTTTTACTAGATTGTCGTATGGAAGCTTGAGAAGAAAAAAAAAACATCAAGATTTTCCATCAATGTAAGTAATTTTCATATAATATATGTTTTGTTATGTCTTAAAAAAAAAATTGGATATTATTTTTTTGTGTGTTTAATTTGAATGTTATGTTTATGTAATTGAATTATTTCTTTCGTTTGAAAATTATGCTGTATATATATATATTAATAGTTGAATTCGCGATTCAAAATTAAAGGATGTGAAATCTTGAATTCCCTTTGTTAGAATTCGTTGTGGTTCGGCTTTTCCCTGGACCCCACAAGTTCACGGGGTTGCCTTTATTGAAATTTCTGGTTCTGCTACTGTTTGTATAGTATGTTAATTGTTCTTAGCAATTATGAGGTGGAGAAATGAGATTTTTTTTTATTATTACTATTGATTTTCTTGATCTGGGATCTTTCGGAAAAAACCTCTCTATCTCTGTGAAACAAAGGTAATATCTGCGTACACTCTACCCGCCCCAGACCACAACGCACGAGGTACCTACATGTGTGGACACTAGTACAGAGTGACATTATCAAGTGCGCGATAGACCATGAGTAAGCACTTTTAATGTATGTTAAAGACAAACTCTCTACTTTTTGGGAGGTTTATGTATACTCTACCCTCTCCAGATCCCGCGTGTAGAGTTACACGGGGTTCGTTTTTGTTGTACTTTAGTCTAGTCAAAGTTTGTTCACTTTTCATTTGGTACTAGTATCTTGTTCTTGATGTGTTAAAATCTTTGTTGGTATTGATTTGGATCTCTAATTTGTGATTATTTGTTGTGTTTTGATGGGATTTGTATAGTTGACATGACTAAAGGGGGTGTGGAAGATAACATTGTTCTGTCTAGTGTGAATGTGAGTAATGTTGATAAGATGTTGGCACCAAATTATAATGGGAATTTGAAGGGAAAGAACAGTTTGGAGAGTGAGCTCGAGTCGATACTTGTGAGGCAACAGCAACGTCAACATAATCGTGATATTGTTGGTGAACGGGAGAGGGATTTGAATATATCGAGGAGTGGTAGTGCTCCTCCTACTGTCGAAGGATCGTTGAGTGCTGTTGGAAGTTTGTTTAAGAATTCTAACTTAGCACAATCTAATAGTAGTAACAATGGTGGTGGTGGTGGTAATTCAAGCAATGACATTTTGACAGAAGAGCAAATTCGATCACACCCTGCGTACTTAGCGTACTATTACTCAAATGTCAATCTTAATCCTAGATTGCCCCCTCCGTTGATGTCTCGAGAAGATTGGAGAATTGCTCAGAGGGTTCAGGCAGGAGGATGTGCTTTTATGAGCAAGAATTTGATGGAACAAGGTGGTGGTTCATCATTGTTCGCGATGCAGCCTGGTTTCCCTATACAGAGGGCGGAAGACGAGTTGATTAAGCTGAGGAAGACTGCTGCGAGGAATCTGTCACGAGGAACATTGGAATCCAACACTGGAATTGGTGTGAGGAAAAAGAGTTTCGCGGACATAGTTCAGGTGATCTCTCTTGTCTTGTGCTTGTATATTTGCTTTATATCGAAATGCTTCTATTGACGTGTACCAATACTTTCTCAAGTTGACATGTGTTCGTGACAGATTAACGTTCATATGAAAGTTATCATCTTCTCAATATCTATCATGTCAAATCATCGAGAAAATGCAGAAACCTAACTGAATCCATGAGTTCTAATGAAGACAACCGCGTTCTCCTCCTCCACTTCTCATGTTACTTCCGAATCTTCTGAATTAAGATGAGATATACTTTTCTTTTTCAGGAAGGACTTGACCAATCTGCACTCGCGCCTGCTGATCTTTCACACGCTGAAAGCATGGAACACACAAAGACATCACACACTGGAAATGCTCCTCCCGGCTTTTCTGGATTGGAGAAGATTCAGAATCCTAATCCACATCACCCTGATTCTTCTGCATCTGCCATCAATTCACCGATAAGAAGGAGTGGAACACCTGACCCTCGTTCATTTACAAGATCACCTAGTCCCAAGATTTCAATTGACATAACTAGCCCAAATGGCCTCAATGCCGAAGTATCTGATCTTACTGCCTCATTATCTCGCCTTCAACATGACGATAATATGCAGCAGACTTGGCTTCAAAATAGACTATCAAATGGTTATAGGCAGGGCGTGCAACATCAACTAAATGAATACTATGGAGCTGAAAATTTAGGTACTGTTTCCGATTATGCTGACCATAATTCCACATTCTACCTTGATGGGCATACGGATTACCTCAGTCCTGAGTTTGTGAGTCAAAACTCTAGAGTCCAACAGCACGTCAATAACAATCACGTTGTTGATTCTACCGGATATTTACCTGGTGGATACAAATATAACCCGAAGATGGTGTTGAATAACAATCTTGGTAAGATTTATTGATCAGTCGTGATATCGTGTGCATTAGAATTACTTTTTGTTCTCACGTTGTTTGAAAAATGTGTTAGGTTCTCATTTAAATGGTGTCAATGGGAATGGACGTCATCTGAGGAGTGATCCGAAATATGCAACTTCTCATGGCAATACAGACTTAAAAGTTCTTGGAACAATGTATGCTGATACAGCATCACTCCCGCAACAGAAGCAACAATATTGCCCTTCCTTAATACGTAATTCTTGCAATTTAACGGATAGGTATCATGTGATTCATGCTCTTGGCTCAGGCCAAGATAATAAAATAGCAAATTCATTGTATGTGACAGTAGGATCGAGAAGTCCTATGTATCAGAGTGATCCTCTCCCACAGATTCCTCCTGCCTTGAGAAATCCTACCGATGAATCTAAAAATTCATGGCATTCGGAGAACGTTACTGATGGAAATGTTTCACTGTCTCTACTGGAAGATCTCAAGAACAACCCCAGGTCGTTGGATCTTTTGGATGTTCTTAATCATGTTGTCGAATTCAGGTGCATCTAAGCTGCTTTTTTCGTATATACTTTAGCTATATCATCTCTTTTTTTCCTTTACTGCCTCTTTTTTATTACTTAGTAAGGATCAGTACGGGAGTCGATTTATTCAAAAGAAGCTGGAAACTGCCACTGTCGAAGAAAAGATGAAGATATTCCCCGAAATTCTTCCTCATGCTCACAGTTTAATGACAGATGTCTTTGGGAATTATGTCATACAAAAGGTACTGATAGTCGTTTACACCATCGTTATCTTTTTCTTTTCTCTTCAAACTGTACACTATCCTAGATGAATTTTGTGTTGATTGTCACAGTTCCTCGAGCATGGAACGGAGAGTCAAAGAAAGGAACTAGCAAGGCAACTTCTCGGTCATGTTTTGCCTCTGAGTCTTCAAATGTATGGTTGCAGAGTTATTCAGAAGGTTGATCTTTTTACTTTATCCTGTGCAACAACTCGATCTAGTTTTAGTGCACAGTCACGTCTTGTGCATTCATATGTGTTTGTCTACTCCTTCCATTTCAGTTTATTTGTATGGTTTTGACTTGACTCGGAGTTTAAGAAAGTCAAAAAACTATTTTTTTATCACATCAAAGTAATTGAACTCTATCCGCTATAACAGTTAAGTCAGACGAAGAGATAGAGTATGATATCCTTGCTTAATAGTTCATCCTTTTGTCCTTTTTTTCTGGATTACGGAATGAAAACATATTATATGATCACAGGCTTTGGAAGTCTTTGATGTGGAACTGCAGAAGCAAATGGCTACAGAACTAGATGGCTATGTGATGAAATGTGTTCGTGATCAGAACGGTAATCATGTTATTCAGAAGTGCATAGAGTATGTACCTCAAAATCGAATTCACTTTATTGTAGCTTCCTTCTTCGGGCATGTGGTGTCTCTATCAACACATCCTTATGGCTGCCGTGTCATTCAGGTACTGATATGTTTTCTTTTTCTGTTTTCGATTCTTTGTTTTGATGTGTTGAGTTTCCTCAACCACTTTGGATCTGTTCATTTTCAGCGAGTCCTTGAGTACTGCAATAACCCGGAGACACAAAAGACCATCATGGATGAAATAATGCAGGCTGCCGGTACTCTAGTGCTTGATCAGTATGGAAACTATGTCATTCAGGTAATCGAAGAATCTTCTTGTCATCATTACTTTACGTTATTACTTAAGACTGTCTCTAGGCACTTCTCATTTGACCTGAAACCGCCTTTTTGAATGCTGTCTTAAATCAAGTAAGCTCTTAGCAATGTAGACCGCCAAGTTACAGGAACAAAGCTCTTTACTACACCTACTGATAAAAAATCAGGAAAAGATTAATACGCGATTCCAACTGGCACCAGAGGTTTCCGACTATAAGTTCTATTCACCTTTGATAAAACGTCTGAATATGCTCGACTTTAGCTGATTGTACATGTCATGGAAACTTCAGCTATATCCTTTAGTCGGCTGAATATTTAGTTACAATGTGGAGTTTGTTTTCCAACATCTACTTTCTGCTGAAACGATGAATAGGTGTTTATGCAGCAGCTGTTTATTAAGGTACTAGCTTTCATTTTTGAATTTTCGAATGCTGATAAACGTCTGCAGTAGATGATGAGGAATTCTTCGATTTTTTGTATTATAAGTTGCTGGACTTCTGTTCGTGGTTCTTATTTCGATTGTCTTCTTACTTCTCTAGCATGTACTGCAACACGGTAAACCACATGAGAGGTCTGAGATAATAGGCAAACTTACTGGACAAATTGTAAAGATGAGTCAGCACAAGTACGCTTCTAATGTCGTTGAAAAGTGCTTGATTTTTGCAACTCCAGAGGAGCGTCAAATTCTGGTGAACGAAATGCTTGGTTCGACACAAGAAAATGAGCCTCTACAGGTCTGTTACTATTCTTTAATTTTACACAGATTTTGCACCATTCTGTTCTGCATTTGAAAGGTAAAATGCTGCAAAGCGGAAAAACAAGAACACACTATCTCTTATTCTTGCATGTGTTAAGTGAACGTTCTACATCCGTGCTTCTGCCATTTGCTTTAGCACGGGATAGAATACTTACGTAGTCTTGAAGAGAACGTATCAGCAACAATATGAATCAACACTACAAACGTCAGGACTCTAATCAGGACCTCCAGGAGAAGTCATATAACGTATTTGTTCTTACGATGAAATCTTAGTCATCATGACAGTAGAATTGGTAGACTATGTAGTACTTCTATCCTTAGCTTAGTAATCGGAACACATAACAACGTTAGAGAAGATATTTGCTTAACTTTGTTATTCACAAATTGCTGTGATGCTGTCCCTTCTCATCTTTTTCCATCGCCCTGTCTAATCCCTTCCACGTCTATCAGTAAAGTTCAGCACGAAACTCAAGGTAAGTGCACAGAATAGGCTTCTCGGGTAGAAACTGAGCGCTAACTATAGGTAACCAACATGTTCAATTCAAAGACAGGTAAAAGGCTTAATCGAGAGAGTGATCATACGTTCCAGATAGTTTGTGTGCTGGTCTTTCTCGGACCCTGCTAACACGTAATGCCCCTTTTCTGCATATACATTCCATCTCCACAACAACATAATCATCTCTTTTTCTTTTTCTGCTTGAACATTTTCATCGTCATTCAAAATCTAACATGTTAAAGTTCAACGAAATGCAGGCTATGATGAAGGATCCATTTGGAAACTATGTAGTACAGAAGGTTCTTGAGACATGTGATGATCAAAGTCGTGAACTAATTCTTTCGCGTATTAGAATACACCTTACTGCCCTCAAGAAATACACTTACGGAAAACACATTGTATCTCGTGTTGAAAAACTCATCGCGACAGGAGGTTAGTACACACTCCCCTCCCCTCCCTTGATATATAACAACGTTTCGTGGTACTTTAGTCTTTAACTAACTTACTAACGACCATTATATCGTCTTTTTTTCCAGAGAAACACGTGGCTCTATCGATGAATTCTTCTCGAGGCAATCCAGTTTTGAAGAACTGAAGACATTTTTATTTTTGTGTATAGCTTGTAAATAAGCAGCAATCCAGTTTTGCTTCAGCCAAAATAATTGTAAATGGAAACTCTGTAATTATTTTTTGGGTAGTGAAATGAGGCAACTTATTATATGCTAGTTGCTACATGTTTTTTTTGGAACTATTTGTAAATAAGCTGATACTTCTCAAGCATGAAAAATTGAGGAAATTTTGCATATAATCATCTGATATTTGAAATTTTATTTGTCCGATTAGTTCTATTTACGCTATATATGCCTGGAGGTTTTAGCCATGGAGCAATATGAACAGTTTTTTTTATCATAGTTTTTTATGGTTACGGTTGATATGCAAAAAATGTTGTTCTAAGAGATACGAGATACTTGTTATTCTTTGTGTTTTCTAATGTTCTACGAGATACTTGTGTCTCTCTTTTTATTTCTTGTTGTTTTTATTCAGTGAACTGTCAAACAACTCCTAATAAACGGTAAAAAAATTGTTCATTACTCCATGGGTGAAACTTCCAGAAATTTGAAAAAATGCAAATTAGTAATTTTTTCGTATATTTCTTCACTTCTTCCTTCTTGAATAAGTACGAAAGATATGTATCTTATCATATTGATTGCTCCGTTCCTAAAATTCGAATTCGAGACCGCTGGTTAATCAACTTTAGATATATGTGACTGTACCAATAAATTATTGGGAAAAGGCTCAAATATGCCATCGAACTTTCAGAAAAAAGCTCATTTATGTCATCAGTTAAAAATTTGACTCATTCATGTCATTACCTTAAAGAAAAGACTCATTCATACCATTATTTTTTAAAAATGATTTTGCAAAACCATTTTTGACACGTGACCAACTATATTTCGGCCAGGTCATCAATTTTTTTAAATAAAAAAAAAACAATTCAATTTTTATTCAGAATTTTAATTTTTTAATTAAAAAAATTGATGATGTGGTCGAATTATAATTGGCCACGTCATCAATTTATTTTTGAAAAAAATTAATTCAAATTTTTTTCAGAATCATGTTTCTTTTTATTAAAAAAATTGATGATGTGGCAGAATTATAATTGGCCACGTGTCAAAAATGATTTTGCAAAATCATTGTTAAAAAATAATGGCATGAACGAGCCTTTTTCTTTAAGAGTAATGACATAAATGAGTCAAACTTTTAACTGATAACATAAATGAGTCTTAATCTGAAAATTCGATGATATATTTGAGCCTTTTCCCTAAATTATTTAGCTTCTGAAAAACAATTTCTTTTACTCTTCAAAAATACTTAATTTCTTCTATACTTTTATCAAAAATCTCACTTTTTTTTTAAAAGAAAAATAAACATTTATGGCCTCCTAAAACTTTACCAAACAAGTTATATAGCACATATAAGATAAATACAAATACATTTTATCGCACATAAATTTAAATAAATTTAAATACACATATTCAGTACGAAAATTAAAAAAAAAAGAAACTCAATCACGATAATACAAAAAATGATTTATGTTGCCATATCTGTAAATAAAAATAACTTTACTGAATCATTTAAACCTATTAAAAAGTGTATAGACCTATTAAATAGTGTATATTACACGTATAAACTTTACCAAACAAGTTATATGACACATATAAAATAAATAGAAATACATTTTTATGCGCATAAATTTAAATAAATTCTAATACACATATTCAAAATCAAACGGAAAAACAAAAAAAAAAACTCAAATCGTGATAATACAAAATCATATTTCTAAACAAAAATAATTTTACTCAATCATTCAACAACAAAAGTGTATAACAATAAAAGTGTTACTATAACAATAGAAACATCATAATTTGAGTGTATTACAAGTCATTTTCTTGTTGTTTTTTTTTCTAAAAAAGATGATTTTTTCAAAATAAAATTTTCTATCATATCAAAACTCAAATTAAAAAAATTAAAAAAAAATTTCACCAAAACTCTTAATGGAAAAAATAATATAAAAAAAATGAAGAGTGAAGAAAGATGAAAAGGGGAAGAAATTAAAATAGGTGGGAATAGCAGCAAATTCAATTTTCAGTTCTTGAAATTTAATTTAATCAAAAAAGAGAAAGAGAAAAAGAGATAACAATTTCTCAGAGCTTTCAACAATGGAGGCAGTAGTAGTGGATGCTGGTTCTAAATTGCTCAAAGCTGGTTTCGCTATTCCAGATCAAACTCCTGCTATGGTACTTTTTTTTTTACTTTTCTCAACTGTAAAACAGGAACCCCACCAAAAAAAAAGGGTCCAAATTTGGAGTTTTCTTGCTGTGTTACCTTAATTTGTGGGAAAGTTTGGAGCTTTGTTGTGGTTATACTGTATTTATGACTCTTTTCTTGATTTTGGTTGTGTATAGGCAGAGTATAAGAAAACCCCATATGTAAAGAGCTGAAAGATTGGAACTTTTTGCTATTTACTTGTTAATTTTGCCTCAATTTGTGTATTTCTTTTTTGTGGGGTTGGGGTGTTAAGATGGTAACGATGTAGTTAATGTTTTATGTAACTTTGGGAATGAAGTACAGGAAAACCCCATATGAATTTTAGCTTCAAAATTGGAACTTTCTGCTATTTACTTGTGCTCTAATTTTGTGTGGATTTTTTGAGTTTTTAAGATGGTAGTGATGTAGTTGATGCTTTTTGTAACTTTGGGAATGAAGTAAAAGAAAAAAACCATAAGGGAAGAGCTTCAAGATTGAAACTTTCTGCTATTTACTTGTTAATTGCTCCAATTTTGTGTGGATTGGGTTTTTAAGAGAGCAATGTTGTAGTTAATGCTTTCTGTAACTCTGGGAGTGAAGTATAAAAGAGCTCCATAAGAAAGAGCTTCAAGATTAGAACTTTCTGGTATTTATTTGTTTTGTTTTTCCAACTTGTGTATTTTTTTTTGGGTGTGTGTGTGTGTGTGTGTGTTAAGATGGTAATGATGTAGTTAAGGCTTTTTGTAACTTTGGGAATGAAATACAAGAAAACCCCATAAGGAAAGAGCTTCAAGATCGGAATTTTCTGCGATTTACTTGTTATTTTGCCCCAATTTTGTGCGATATTTTCTTTTTGGTTTTAAGATGATAATGATATAGTTAATGCTTTTTGTAACTTTGGGAATGAAGAACAAGAAAGCCCTATGAGGAAAGAGCTTCAAGATTGAAAGTTTGTGTATCTTTTGGATTTTAAGATGGTAATGGTATATTTATTGCTTTTTGTAAATTTGGGAATGTATGGTTTAGGTAATACCAACCCAAATGAAACGCATTCCTGAAGATGATGAAGGTTCCTTGTTTGAGGAGGAGGAAGTGGCTGTGGATCCCATTGAGAGGGGTTTCGTTAAAGATTGGGATGCAATGGAAGACCTGTTGCATCATGTTCTTTATTCTGGTCTTGGTTGGGAAATTGGAAATGAAGGTCAAATTTTGTTCACTGACCCGCTCTGCACTCCCAAGGTGAGTTCTTGATTTTTCTTTAAAAACTTATTCAGAATTTCTGTAATTTATTTATTTTTTGTGGGCTAGTACCAAATTTCCGTAGAAATTAGTGAATGATTTTTCAGTATGCAAACTGCGAATGCACATGACAAGAAAATGTTTTAAAGAATTGCATATTGGATGGGCTGTAATGTCAACTTGAAAAGCTTTACTCCTTTGCTAGGGAATAGTAACTGAGAGAGCCTGGAAATCTCAGATTCAAATCCTAGTTACAACCTTTGGTGTAAGCCCATTTACTCCAGGTTGGTGGGCATGATTAGTATTACCTTGGAAACATGTGCTTGTGGACGTGATATATGGATTAATCTAGATGCACACAAGCTGGTCCAGAAACATCGATATAAAAATTAAAAAGGAATAGCAACTAAGTGAATATGTCCTTAGTGGCTTTCCTTTCTGTAATCCAGCACATCTAGTTATGAAGCTTAAAGAGGATCCTCAGGGATTAATAATTGGCTTGGTCTTATGAGGTTAAAGAAAAGTTTTGAAATATAGAGAATATAGTAAGTCATTGGTTCTGGATGCTAGATTTTGCTTATTATTTTTTAACTGCAACATCAAGTTGGTGTCTTTCTGTGTATTGGTTTGGAAATGTAATTTAATATACATATTGTTGCCTTTGTGTCAACAGGCTATTAGGGAACAATTGGTGCAGTTGATGTTTGAAACATTCAACATCTCGGGGTTTTATGCCTCTGAGCAGGCAGTACTGTCGCTTTATGCAGTTGGACGCATATCTGGCTGTACTGTTGATGTTGGTCATGGGAAAATTGGTAACTGCATTACTTAAAGCTTATCACCCTTCAACATCCATGTATTTGAAGATTCTTTGTTTTTTCTGTCACTTAGTCTTCCGTTATCATATTTAGCCTACTTATGCTGTTATCAGATTTAGCCTACTTATTTAGTCACTTGTCATTAGGTAGCATACATAATTTTTTTTGTATTTCCTTTGGCAAAGTATAAGTGAGCAGAGACATGAAGGCTTGAGAATGTGGTTATCATTGCAGTATTGGTTGGAAAAACTTAGTAGTTCTGTTGGTTTATTAGTTTCGAGAAACAGATCAGGGTTATAATCCTGTCTGTGGTTACTAGGGTTGATATGTCCCTCAATGTTCTGCATTTTCTTCGTCTATTTATAGTTGAGACTTTTTAGGCTGTACCTATTACAGTTAATGCTGATTTATGAAAAAAATATATGTACAAATGGGGCACTTCAACCTTGCTGCAGCCATATCCCTCAGGGACGGCACCACACATGCATCCACAAAAATCACTAACCTTAAATATGAGCTCTAGAAAAGAGAAAGGTATTTCATGAAAGGTTTCAAGCTACTGGCTTCCCTGACTGAGGTAATTTTTACAAAGAACCAGTACGTGGGATGGTTTATCACCCCCCTTAGAGGTATTTTGGGGCACATGGTAGGTGCAATCTCAATTGATGAGAAGCATATCCACAAGAAGAGTGTAAAGAAAGAGATCAATGGTTGTAGAAGCCTGATTTTAAACTCTAGTCGACTGGATGTGCACAAGTAAAATATTGAGAACTGCAGCTAACAAGTTGTGTTGAAAACAAAAAGAGGCGATACCTCATTTCTTCCTGTTCATTGCACATGTCCACCTTGTGTTTCCACCTTCTTTGGCCATGTCCACCACTACCACCCCAGAATTTTTTTTCTCGACATATATTCAAGAGAAGATTGTGTGCTGGTGGACAGCACATCTGTATGGAACATGATAATTCTCATGACCTTGAATACTTTCTATTCATCTTCTTGCATCTTGATAAGTTGGTTTTGGGTTTCTACAAGGAGGATATTAGTTTGCAGTGTTGTAATATCACTCTTGCATATAAATGCTACATATTCTTCTGTATAATTAGAGACTTCATCATTTGAGTTTAGAAGTATTGTAATTTGAGAGCTCATAGTAAGTTAGTAACACAATTTTGCTTTTGAGTAAAATCTGAGCAGTAGGAAAAATATCTTTATCGCTCATCACTACTCAGGTTTGGTACAGTGAGACCCTTTTGATGCTTACATTTTACAAATAAATGGTCAGAAAGAAAAGAATCTTGTAGCCTCTATTCATTTGGTATGGGCAGAACACTGATGTTTTCTTCTCTTGCCTTGGATTAAGGAACTATGAGAATTGATTTCGCTCTGTTGCTATCAGAAATAGGACTTCTGCTTATTTTGCTATAATGAACATTCAAGATTTTTTCGTGTGCTTCTTCTAAAGGTTAAACTGTTTGTTTTCTATTTTGGAAATGTTACTTTACTTTTCCTTGTTTTTTCTCCCATCTGTGTTGATTTCTCAGAGTTCTTCCGAATGTCTTTTTTTTATGACCTTTTAGATATTGCACCTGTCATTGAGGGTGCTGTTCAGCACATAGCATCAAGAAGGTTGGAAGTTGGGGGATTGGATTTGACAAAGCTACTAGCAGATGAGCTTAGTAAATCAAATCCCACGGTGAAACTCAATATTTCTGATGTTGAAAAATTGAAAGAGCAGTATGCATGCTGTGCTGATGATGATATTGCCTATGAGAAGCTTCAACACTCTTGCCTGCAAGAGAAACATACTCTGCCTGATGGCCAGGTTTTTGTGCACTACATTTCAGCTTATAAGGCACCATTATATGAAGTTGATAGAAAACCAGTTGGTTGTATTTTAATACATCTTTAATTTCTAGAACTTATTCTAGTTTTTTAAGGTAAACATAAGCTTTTGTTTTCAAACCTCTGAAAGAAATCCTTCTTTTGATTTCTCCTAAAGACATTGTGGTGCAGAACAAGCCAGTACATTATGCCTTTGAACTCTCGTTTCTGATTGTCTTGTTCCAGCAAAGAGGCTTAAAACCTCCATTGGTGAATTCTTCCGGGTGACCCATTATGGGGTTGAAGACTGATCTGATTTTAACATTTCTAGGATTGACGTCTTTCGCTGCGCTTTGATGAGATCGGAGACTGATTTGATTTAACAATTATTAGGATTGATCTTAGATATTTCCTCTGCCTCTTTCTGTGGAATAGCATAAGTCACCCAGTTAGGGTTCCAAAGAGTGCTGCCATGTGCAATACTCATTTTCAGGATAGGAGGGTGAAGGAACAAGGGAATCCTATACAGGAAAGTTAGAAAAGATTGAGAAAATGGGGTCTTACCATCAATGTGAATATTAGAGAACTACATAGACATCATAATATAGAAACTACAGGCTGAGATTTTTGCATTCCACTAAACATCTTATATTAATAGCAGTAAGGGGAGTTGCATTTTAAGATCATTGTGTATTCCAGTTCAGTGTTTTTGATTAAAGAAAAAAAAGGTTCCTGCTGGCATTCGTTTATTGTCGTTCTGTTATCCTTATCTACCATGTAGAACTGTTGATGTCTGAATGAATCTCATTTCATCTTTTGTGATTTAGGTAATCACAATTGGAAAAGAAAGATACACTGTTGGAGAGGCATTGTTTCAACCATCTATTATAGGCAATGATACTCATGGAATAGTTGAGCAGCTTGTTCATAGTATTTCGTCTGTGTCATCTGAAAATCATCGCCAGCTGCTAGAGAACACGGTACTTTGTGGTGGCACTGCTACTTTAACCGGTCAGTTTTGTTCATCTCTTTGTTTAGTTGAATATAATTTGACAAATGCTCATATTTTCCTGTATTTCTTTGTGTCTGTTTGTTACTAAAACTTTTCTTCTTGTTTGGACTTTGGTTGGTTTAATCTCAAATAGTTCAATTTTATTGTATGTATTTGAAAGGCTTTTATTACAGACAGTCCTTTTCTCGTTCAAATTAATGCACTGAAGTGTACTATTCCTTTTAAATGTTCCGTTATTGGTATTTTGTTTGGCAAGCTTTCGATATTTATCTACTGATACATTTGAGATTGTTTTAATAACAACAAGAACATAACAACAATAATTGTAACTTGAGGTAGATCAGTTTGGAGTATCACATTGAAGAGAAGTAAAATCTGTTTCTCCTCCCCATCACTACTTAAGCTAACATATATCACGAATGAGTGTTAGGTGAAGAGGGGAACGGATCGCGAAACCCTCAATCAGTCAGTTGGCACGGACAGATTGGTCATGCTCAAACTGCCTCCTTCCTTCTGAAGTTTGCACTGGCCATTTGTTGTAAAGTCTAGACTCTGGTGTTCCTTGGGTCTTGCGGGCTAACATACATATGAATAAAACCTGTATATGGTGGAGCGTTTGGAGAGAAATGCTAGGTGCTTTGAAGACGAACACATTACAGAAGATTAAGCTTGTATATCACTGTCTAGAGAGAAAGAAATGCTAGGTGCTTTGAAGACGAACACATTACAGAAGATTAAGATTGTATATCACTGTCTAGAGAGAAAGAAATGCTAGGTGCTTCGAAGACAAACACATTACAGAAGATAGTTACGTGTCTTTTAATTTGTGGTATAAAGAACTTTTTGTAGTTGAAGCAGAGTCGATATTACAGGTCTTAAAGAGTCCTTGTAAGAAGACCAGGATAGATAACTATTTGGATCTTTGTAAATTTGGCTACCAGCATAGCATTTGTGCTGATGAATATACTGTTACCATTACAAAATAAATTAAACCTGTGTCGCTCGTGGTTGCAGGGTTTGAAGATCGGTTTCAGAGAGAAGCTACCCTTTGCTCATCAGCAGTTCGTCCTTCACTCGTAAAGGTATCTTTCTTGTAAATCCCAACTAAAAGAAAATGGATTGATTTTGTTTTTAATAACCGAGAAATCTGTCTGGAGCCAACCACTCCTCTACCCTTCTCCATTTAAATACTAGACTTAGTTAGCTTAGCACAAGGCTCGAACTTCGGAACACGAGAGAGGTTGTGCTAAGAAGAGCACGAGAGAAGGTTGTGTGAATTGTAATCCCGAATCAGGAACTACCACGTTGCTTCTCTAATCGAGCACGATGACATAACCTACTTATTGAATTTTGATTTTGTGATATTCTTTACAGCCTCCAGAATATATGCCAGAAAACTTGACTTCATATTCAGCATGGATTGGTGGTGCTATACTTGCCAAAGTTGTCTTCCCTCAAAACCAGCACATAACCAAAGCTGATTACGACGAGAGTGGACCTTCTGTTGTTCATCGAAAATGCTTTTAAACGCGACACATTTGAGTACAGTACGCGTTCCATCGACTTCTTGTTTATTGTTAATGCAGTTGCAGTTGCAGTAGTCTTGTACAATTTCTTAGTTTAAAACTAAGAGGCTTAACTTCAGTTGATAGTCTCTATCTTGGTTATTTGCAAGGGATTTTATTTTATCTTTTAATTTTTGGCAACCACCTTATGAGAGTGGTATGAGGATTGAACCTATTCATCGTTAACCAGAGATCTCAGATTTTAATAGAGTTACTCCGTGTATTCTGAATAGTTTCGAATTTTTTTTTTTTTTTGCTTTTTTACCTAGTATGATTCTAATTATGGTAAGAGAGGGTTGATTTTAATAGACTTACTCCGTGTATTCTGAATAGTTTCGATTTTTTTTTTTTTGCTTTTTTACCTAGTATGATTCTAATTATTTTTACAATGGCAAGAGAGGGTTGATTTTAATAGAGTTACTCCGTGTATTCTGATTAGTTTCGAATTTTTTTTTTTTTTTTTGCTTTTTTACCTAGTATGATTCTAAATGGTAAGAGAGGGTTGATTTTAATAGAGTTACTCCGTGTATTCTGAATAGTTTTGATTTTTTTTTTGGATTTTTTACCTAGTATGATTCTAATTATTTTTACAATGGTAAGAGAGGGTTGATTTTAATAGAGTTACTCCGTGTATTCTGAATAGTTTCGATTTTTTTTTTTTGCTTTTTTACCTAATATGATTCTAATTATTTTTACAATGGTAAGAGAGGGTTGATTTTAATAGAGTTACTCCGTGTATTGAATAGTTTCGATTTTTTATTTATTTTTTTTTGCTTTTTTAGAGAGGGTTGAATATAACTTTTGATATTCAAAATAATCAAAATTTATACAAAATTGAAAGTTAATTACTTTCATTTCTGAACATAGACTTGATACAAAAAATAATAATAATGGAAATTTCTACAAGATCAATTTTTTTCTAAAAAATATTAATCAACTCCTTAATATCAATATAAGAAGGATTAATTGGAGTTTGATAATCTTGATTATCACTTTCATCATCATCCAACATTATCACATCATCTTCTAGTTCTTCATCTCCATCTTCTAGTTGAGTTATTTCTTCTACGTATTGCTTTCTTCGTTCTGTTTTAATCCAATCTTCAACACACACTAGCATTTCCGTTGTCCTCCTAGGCAATGACCGAATGCGCATCCTTTCTGACGTGACAGTTGAAACAACTGGAACACTGAACACATCTCGAACCATTTTTATCATAACTCGATTAAACGTCGATCTATCCTTCCACCTTTGCAAAACACTAATATTAGTAGATTCACCATGTTGGCTCACATAAGCATTAAACTCACATGGTTTTTTTAAACCTATTAACTTAAGCACATAATCATCTACAGAATCTATATCATTAGGTTTAGAAATTTTTTTTAATTTATCATTATCTTTTTTTAATTTCTTATAATAATTAAATAATGCTTCAGTATTTGAAAATAAACTAGATTTAGCATCTTCCAAATCTGGTTTTACTTCCTCACCAATTCCTAATAATTCATATAATCCTCTTGTAAATTCTTTTGCATAAATTAATTTTAAATCAAGATTTAATACAGCAGAAATTTGAAAAATAGGTGGCATAGGAATAAAATATTTTTTGATTTTTTCTTTTATTGGAATAATAAAGTCTTTATAAATTTCATTATCCTTATATTTAGAAAGTAGATAAGCAAAATTAGTAATATGACTTAAAATATTACAAATATTAGGATCAGAATTACTAAAAAATTCTTTAATAGTTTTATGAAATCTTGATAAAATTTTGACAATAATTTCAATAATATCCCAATCTGAATCAATTAAAAAATTAGCAGAATTTTTTTCAATATAATTATTATATGTAACAGAAATTGGCTCCCTATATTTATATGCAACATTTAACATAATATATAAAGAATTCCAATTTTTAGAAGTGTCTATTGATATTTTTTTAGGTTTAAGGTTAAAATCATTGCAATTTTTTCTAAATTCTTTAATTCTTGTTTTTGAATTATTTTGAAAAATAAATATTATTGCTCCTCTAATTTTGGAAATATAAGTACTAAAAAGATCAATTATATCATGTACAATTAAATTAAAAATTTCACATACATAATTAACATGAAAATTTCCATTTAAAGGTGGTATAGATTGTATTTCTAAAGCTGAAATATCATTAAAAAAATTATTATTAGAAGAAATACACATAATTTTATTATTAAGACCAAAAAATGTCAAAATATCTCTAATTGATGCAACAATAAAATTACTATTATTTTTATTTTCAATAAAACGACAAGCAATGATACGATTTTCCATTAACCAATCAGAATTTATCCAATGACACGTAACAATTAAATAATCTAAATTACGAACATCACGACAAATATCAAGTGCAAGAGAAACTCTACAATCGAGTTTCGAAAAATAAAAACGTAAATATTGTTGATATTGTGTATAAAAATTCGTAACATCGTTTAAACAAGTTATTCTAGGAATACCATTAATCAAACGATTAGAATAAAATCTATTGATATATGTATTAAAATCTTTAGGAGAAGTAAAATGAAGAGTTTTTTCACTAGCTATTGATTTTATAATTTTTTTTTTGTATTTCTTTCTAACACCATATAATTTTCTATTATTTAGAATCATCGTTAATAATTTTTTTCATACCAGAAACCCCCTTACATTCTTCTTCCTCCTCACTCGATACACTTTCGCGATTATTATTATTTTTATTAGTATCATGCATACAATCTTCACTATCCTCGAAAGAATCATCTTTGGACTTACGAGGAAGTATTTGATTAATAGAAACAGATGACTTATATTTATTCTTATGTCCTCCTTTAAACATACCTTTACTCGACGACATAACAACAAAACTAACAAAAATTCAATACGTTAAAATAAAAAGTAAGAGATGGAACGAGTTTACCGAAAAGTCGTATCAAGTCAAAACCAGATAGCCGTCGAGTACGCAAATAAACTTAAGAGAGATGATTTGAGAGAGAGAAAGTGAGTGTAATAAAATGAATATTTTTTTGGGTATTTATAATTGGGATTTTTGGTAAGAAAATATATCCGTTATTGGGCCGTTGCCCAACGGCTAGTTAAGGCCCTGTAAGGAATGTGGATAATTGTGCCGGGCCTGACGGGATATTAATGGGCTGGGCCGGTACCGGTTCCGGTTCCGGTACCGGTTCCGGGTTAGGGGTAAAATTGTAAAGTGAACAAATTAGGGTTTTTTTTTAGCGATCCCATTTATATAGTTACTGCCTCTTTGTTTTTCCATTTGTCTTCTCCTTCAGCAGCAGCAGCAGGAATAGCAGCAAAACCCTAATTTGAAGACCTAATCATGGTGGGTTTGTGTTCTTTTTTGTTTTTGACATTGTTGAATTTACTGTATGTTTAGTCATTTGGTTGTGAAGTTTTGTTTTTAGATGAGTTTTTGATGATTAAATGTTTTTTTGGAACTAGTTTGTGTTGTTTGAGATTAATCTTGAGGGTTCGTTGATTGTTAGGTGATTATGTGATTAAAGTTTTTTTCTTCTATGTTTTATGGGTTTTTCGGTGTTGATTTTTCAGATATAACCTAATTTTGTGTAGTTGCTTTTGGAATTAGTAATTTTGTGTGAGTAGAAAAGCTAAAGCTCGAGTGATGAAGGGTTTGGTTTAGTGGTAAGAGCTTAGGTGGTGATGGGTGAGTTTAGTGATTAATTCAGGTTTGTGGCTGGAAGTATTGTGTCGAAGTGGTAAGAGCTTAGGTGGTGATGGGTGAGTTTTATGGTTGATACTGGTCTGTGACCAAAGTGTAGTGTCTTAAGTGGTGGAGGGATGAGGAGGCTCGTTATTCGTCGAGTTTTGAACTGTGAGCTACTGAAACTTTTAGGTGTTTTCTGCTTTGAAAGACAATCCTGATGTGTGGCGATATTAGATTCTTTTGGTGGTGCTTGTAGTATTATTTTCTGGGACTTTCTTTGTGAATAGTAAAGCTATTCTCGAGCCTCTGGAATTCTGACCTGATGGTTATAGCTTAGGTGCTGATGGATAGGTTAGGCTCTTGTTTTGCAAAAGCATGGTATCCAAGTGGTGGGATAGTTGTGCTTTTGCTGACAGAAATCTAAGTGGAAAAGGCATGACGACGGGCTCATTGTCCATTGAGTTCCGAATTTTCCGTTACAAAAAAAGAGTTTTCATGTGTTGAATACATGATGTGGATATATTAGATTCTTTTAGTGGTGCTTGAAGTGTTATTTAATCCAAGATTTTAGCCCTCTTTTAGTTGCTTAAGGATATTATCCCCTCTAGGTTCCCCTGATTTCTTTCTGAACTATGTCAGCTCCCAGACAATAAAGTTGATTACTTCATGAACAAAACTGGATTTTTTCGGGGTTATTTTCTTGTCTCTACTCTCTTATTTCTCTGCTTATGTGTGCATTTGTTAGATAATCTTGGTATATGTTGAGCAGTTATGGGAATGTGGATGAAGCTACTTATCTTCTAGTTGCTAGTGGGTATTTTATTGGTAAAAGAAATGAAGTTTGATTATAGCTTAAGTCTTGAGGAATGTGATTCCTTGTTTTCTTTTTCCTCGCTTTATCCTACGTACATCAGTTCTCACTTGCTAAGCAGACAAATGTTTATTTGTTGAGGGTTGTGTATGACAACTTTGCTTAGGACTATTTTGTGGAAATTTTTATCCTTGTGGGAGAGATGACTGCTTATTTGAACATTTTTTTATTGGTTTCAGCCGAAGCAAATCCACGAGATCAAGGATTTCCTTCTAACAGCAAGGAGGAAGGATGCACGATCTGTCAAGATCAAGAAGAACAAGGATATGGTTAAGTTCAAGGTTCGCTGCTCCAAGTATCTTTACACACTCTGTGTGTCCGACTTTGAGAAGGCTGACAAGTTGAAGCAGTCACTTCCTCCAGGTATACTTATCTTTTGGTGCTTTCACTTTAGTTAAGTTGTTTCATTGCTACTTTTCGATGATCATGAATCTCATTGTTTTGAGTATACTTTGATATGTAGGTTTGAGCGTCCAAGACCTTTGAAGATGGAAGAGTTACTGTAAGATTGATTAGAAGATACTCGAGAATTCGTAGAACTATTATGTTCCTTTACCATTTTCTTATCCTGTCGAATATCTAAAGTTTTGTTCATTCTACATATTGTGTTGCTTTTTTGACTTATTTTTGAACCCTTTATGGTGTTGGCAAGAAATTTTGGTGTTTGCTTTGGTTGATTTGCCTGAATTCGTTTTCTTTATTTTATTAAGAGGGTCTGTTTGGAAAGCTAATAGGTAACTGAGTTTTGACTGTTTTGATATACGAGCTACTTTCATAATAAGGGGTATATCAGCTCCAAATGACAAAGTATTTCATTTGAAGCAACTTTATGATTATATGGGTTTAAAAAAAAAAAAAAAATTTAAGCTTGATTTTCATATTTAATGGTGTAGTAAAATAAATGATTATAATTTGTTCAATTTCAAGTTTTCTTAACTTATATATATATATATATACTTATAAAATAGATTATTATGACTTTTAAAAATTATTTTTATATAATTTTATATTTTAGTAAATTGACACTCTTCGATTTTTATTGCAAAGAAAAACTTCTTATAAGAAGTATTATTAAGTTTTTTGGAGCTACATATATATAATTTTCTTGTTGAAGCTATATATTCCCTCCGTTCGGTATTGTTTGTCATGTTACGTTTTTTCGCAAGTTTAGTTAACCAATTTTTAAAGTTAAATTGGATCACATTAATTTGATATTTTAAACAAAAAAACAGATATTCTAAAACTATATGAAAAGTACTATAAATTGTAATTTTTCGCATATTAATATGATGAAAAAATAAATTTTAAAAATTAAAATGTTAGTCAAAATTTTTATAGTTTAACTCTAAAAATAGAAATCATGATAAATAATACCCGACAGAAGGAATATATAACTTCTTTTTTTATTTCTAAAAAATAAAATTATATGTTAAATTGATATATAGTCATCTAAAAAAATGGCAGTGTTCACGTGTGATCTATCAAAAGAAATCAATTAGCAAATTAAGTGAATTAAGCATTCTTTTTGTTGGACTAATACTTGAATAACGGTTGTCGTCACCTTTGTTAAGAAGTATTTTATTTTTAATGTGAGACCTTTAGCACGAATTTAGATTTAATCGTATTTTAATATGAGTATCAGACATCAGATGAACAATCAAAATTTTAAAAAATAATAATATTGAATCAGCAGAGACAAAATCAGAAATTGAAATTAATTTATTTAAAATTCTAATTCTTTTTAAACTGTTTGCACTTCAAATTAATAATTTGTAAATATTCAATATTTTATTAAAAATTTAAAATCAAAATTACTAAATTCAATGGAATTTATAACCGATCTAAACACTATCTTTTTGTACAGGGACAAGATTATATGTAAATATTATATGTATCACGTCAGAATAATATTATATGTATCACGTCAGAATAATATGTTTTTTAGTTTGTAAATTATTATTTTTTCAGTTAAATCACTTTTTGTTGCTTAAAGAATATCTATTTTATTTCGAAAGAAAATGTAATTTATAATTTCAAATATAATGAGAGAATTAAATTTTTACGGATAGATAATAAATTTTGTGGTCTCGAATATTTATATATAAACCTTTTTTTTTCAAATATTGTTTTCAAATTTAATAGTTTTAAGAAATTAAACTTTTATTTACATTTTTAGAAAGTGATTGATTTTTAGATGTGTGAAAATATTGGCACGTGTAAATAAATTACTTTATATTTAAATTATAAATATGTAATGACTATATTATGATAAGGGCAACTTTCATATATAGCAAACAAAAAATTCATATTTGTATGCTATAGCAAACTTTGCATAATTGCGCTCCATAGCAAACATAAAACTGTATAATTTGCTATACATATTCAATTGTATAATTCGCTGACCTATTTCGCTGCAATTGTATAATTTGTTTTGCATACAGTTGAATCGAATTAAAATGTATGTATATTGAATAATTATAAGTGTATAGCAAGAAGATATATGTTTTTCTCGCTTTATACAAAAACAGAAACACAATATATACACTTCTGTTGTATAAAGCTAGAGAAAATTGTATTTCATTGCAATTGTATAATTCGCAATTGTATAATTCGTTAGCCTTTTTCTCTGTAATATTTGAAGTAAAATGTTTGTAAATTGTATAATTAAGTGTATAACACGAAGATATACATTTCTGCATGTGTATATACAATTTTCTCTCGCTTTATACAAAACAGAAACAGAATTATACACTTCTGTGTATAAAGCGA
>NC_028647.1:2759929-2765875 GCF_001406875.1 Solanum pennellii
ATTAAAACCAACAATTCATAATTAAAACAACAAATCGTAACAAAAATCAATATGATGAATTCCACTTTCCACCATGTTTTATTAATATCGACACATTGTTCTCCATCAAATCAAATCAAATTGTTTTCAACGCCAAAATTTATTCAACTACTAATAAAAAATGAAAATAAAATCTGCAAATCCCAAAAAGATTGTGAAATTTTGGAAAACAAAATGACATATACGTTCATGCCAATTTGGTAGAGCTTTTCAAGGAATTAAATCAAAAATTAATATCATTTAAACTAATTTGAGAGAATTAAGGCAACTAACTAATTTAAAAAAAAATTAAAATCCCTTAAAACGTGCTAATTTATTAGCAGTAATTAATAATTATATTTAATTTATTTAATAAAAGATCCTATTTTTCATTATTAATTTGTCCATTTTTTTAATTTATTTTTTATTTTAACAACTCTTTTTAATAATTTAAAATTAACATTATATTTTTTTTTAAAATGCTATAACTTGAGATATTAAATGTTATACAATGAAATTCAAACTCTAGTGCTATAACTTGAGAATATTACTATAAAAAATGTTATATACCTAATTTACACTTAAATTTATTAAATCCCTTATAAGTAATACAATATAATATGCCGTCCATCTTTTTAATTATTATTTTCACAGAATAAATAATAACTTAAATTCCTCAAATTACAATCTTGAAACATTTACATTATAACATTTATGAAAGAGGTCAGTATAAAAAAAAATCAGTCAAATAAATTAAATTAATTTTAAAAAGATTCTTCTTTGGTTTTTAGCTAGAGGACAATTTTATTTTGAGCTTTTTAAAGTATTTAATATATTTTATATTGTTTTTATTCTTTGATAGTATAACTCATAGTAAATGACATAAATACCCTCTCATTATCACAATTTCCATATGTTGAAGAAGAAAATCAATAGGTATTAAATATATTATCAAGGGTAATATAGGAAAAAATATAAATGCATTACTTCTTTATGTATTTTTTTAAAAAATTTTATGTTTCTATCAAGTGGATATACCTATGGTTAAAAAAAATTACTCGTAGATAATGAAGAGGCTAAGACACTAAACTATTGATATTTGATTACTTTATAGTAAAAACAATCAATTTTTTTGTTCATATATTTGTATGTTTTCTTTATTTGTGCCTTTTTCTCAATAGAGCTCACGTTTTATTCACTTTGTGCTTAAAGCCATAATAAATCTTCAAGTTTTTTTGCTTTTTTATCACCTCATCTCAATAAAGCTCACGCTTTATTTGCTCTTCGAGCATAAAACCCTAACAAATCTTCAAATTTTTTTTGCTTTTTGTCACCTTTTCTCAATACTGGTTACACTTTATTTGCTATTTGCGCTTAAAGCCTCAACAAATCTTCGAGCTACTTTGCTTTTTGTCGCCTTTTCTCAATAAAGGTCACACTTTATTTGCTCTTTGCGCTTAAAGCCCCGACAAATCTTCATACTACTTTGCTTTTTATCGCCTTTTTCAATAAAGGTCACGTTTTATTTGCTTTTTACACTTAAAGCCCTGAAAAATCTTCGAGCTACTTTGCTTTTTGTCGCCTTTTCTCAATAAAGGTCACACTTTATTTGCTTTTTGCGCTTAAAGCCCCGACAAATCTTCAAGCTACTTTATTTTTTATCATCTTTTTCAATAAAGATCACGCTTTATTTGCTTTTTACGCTTAAAATTCTGACAAATATTCAAGCTACTTTGCTATATATATCCATCTTCCACCTTCTAACGACGAAAATGGAACAACATTGGTTAAATGGTTTAATTAGTGTTCAGTGTGCATGTAAGTAATTGGAAAAAATAAAAGAATGTTAAATCATACTAATATATTATTATAAGAGGTGTGAAAGAGATTTATTTTGTCATGAAATTCTAATTGAGTTTTGTACCACGTAAATTAAAAAGGGACACAAAATTACCACAAAAAAAAAAAGTTCAGGGTCTAATTATTTAATATAGTGGAATTTAATTGATTTTTAGATAAAACATAATTTGTTATAACTTGAAATTAAAATATTATAAGTAGTAATGTTTTAAAAGTAGATTTAAAACATGTAATATTGCCTCTTAAATATATCATATACAATTATCTAATCGATATACATATACTAATCGATATACATATACAATTCACCTTTCTTCCACTCTGTGTGCCTTCTCTCCTCCCTCTCCCAATCTCACTCCCTCTCTCCTTCCTCTCACAATCTCGTTCGCCTCTCTCCTCCCTCATCCAATTTCGTTTGACATATATACAAATACATATGTATAATATACAATTATCTAGCCGATATACATACAATTCATTCTTTACCCTCTATCACTCGCCTCTCTCGTTCCAATTAGGCTATTTATGTGGCTATATATGAAAGCTCATCTTTTTTTAATCAATAGATCCTTATAGGATAATATAAGACAAAACGCAATCTCAAACATTCACTTATACAAAAAATAAAATAAAATATAGAGATGTGTATTTTATTAATTAATGTGGTCCATAGAAATACATATATCAATATCTTGTTTATGAATTACGCTTTGCTCGATTGATAGGATTATACGAGAGTTGAGGAAGTTTTGATAAAATTCAAAAATTATGAATTTTAATTTCAATGATTTTTTTTAAAGAAATTCAAATTATATTTTCAAATAAAATTTTATCTGTCAAATCCATCTAGTTTCAATACTTCGCTTTATTTAAATCCAAAGACATGGCTAGTGTCAAAGTTTGTTTATATTTTAATTGATAATTATAATATCAGAATTGCATACAATTAGTGGAACGCATATACATACGTAGCCAAAGAAAAATGCATGATACATAGTCATAGTAATTTATTAATTGTAAAAATGTATATCCAAATTTAATTGTTTAATTTCGGAGAGATCAAACTTTCTGTATAAACAAAACCATCTTGAAGCATAGATGAATTCATATCATCTAACGGCCAGACTCGATTGCTTAATCTGAATGCTCCGTCAGATGTCCTAAATGTACTTCCCAAGCCACCATTTTTTATGATGTTACAAATTAGTAACACTTGACCATCTGGAAACCTATATATTCATTGGGTATCGTGAAGGATTTAATCCATGATTCTTTAACCCCATACTCTTTCATGGTCCATAAATTAAAAATTCCGTTCTGGTTACAATGACAACAAAGCATTCCTCCTAACACTGATGCACCCGGATAACTATGGAATGAGTGTATTGCTTCAGGTACGGCTATCTCTTCGTACATCTCATTTGAAATATTCAATGAAATCATAACATACTTGGCACGGCTAATAAGCAATTTTCGGGAATCGGGATATTTGGCGGCATTGTTGAGATGATTCTTCTTAAAATAAGGTTCGGAAATTAATAAATTCCAACATTTTGAAACACACTTAAATCGAACCAGAGATTTTACGGGCAGTCTAACAAGAATTTCCTCTTGAACATCGTGAATATGCATAGCTATCTATAGCTTGTAAAAAAAAATCGAAATAGGGTTTATGGTTAATTAATGCAATGATTCTATTTATAATAAATTAAATTTTTTTATCAAGTCCTTGTACAAGTTAACTTCAAATTCTAAAAGGATTCCTATTTTGATCTCTAAAAGGATTGATATCCGTTTAATTTAATGTGTTATTATTATTATTATTTGTTAAAAAAAATGGAAAATGTGAAATTAGTTAAAGAGCACTAAGTTTTGATGGTATCTCTTGTTGATGGGAGGTATAGGTATCCAGTAAAATTTATCTCACGATCATATATATATTAATGTAATTTTTCGATAGAGAATGAATGAATCTTTCTAATTAATCAAATGTATTGATTATTAAAGGCGTATATATTCACAAAACTAATTTGATAAGGAAAAATTGATTCCCTCACTTTTCATTTTTTGAAATTGAAACAAATCTACGGTGTTGTAACATTTTAAATTAACAATACCCTTTATAAATATAAAACTTTTTGAAAAGTGATAGGGACGTATCCTATAAATTGCCATTATTTCAAATCTTAAGCTTTCAAGCCAAGCCCCAAATTTAAATCAAAATCCTACTCCCTCCCATTTTTCGGCCAAAAGATCCATTCCTATATACATATTCTGAAAAGTTGGTATCTTTTTTATGCCTCCAAAGTGTTTGGTGAAACGCCCCAACCAACGAACTATCTCTGCTTAGAAAGCTGTGTCTTTGTCCAGATAAGATATTGGTAGGAATGTGAAGAGTGGGAGGGTACAGTGTGTGCTTGCTATGATTTTGGAAAGGTTAGTTCATAACAGGGGTATATAAATCAGGGTAGTATTGACAACTCAAGTTCAGCGTACTATGGGCCATATAGCTCCTGAGTCCATTAGGAAAAAAAAATAATGTTTTTGGAGTTTGTAACCAGCAATACACATAGAAGAAGAAGATGACAGATGTCTTGTTACTTTGAGGGTGATGATGTGCTTTATACTGACTCATGTGTGATGAGTGGGAGGGTAGATTGTGCAAGGAGAGTGTTTGATTTTATGTTGGAAAGGAGTGTCGTTGTTTCATAACAGGGTATGTGAAGTATTGAGAACGCTGAACATGTGTTTACTCAGTTCTTGGAGATGTGGAATTGGCTGCCAAAGTAGTGCACTATCTAATGCTCTTGCAAATGCTAGTCTTTTTGCTGGACAACAAACATAACTAAAGGTAAAAGTAGAACAAGTTTTCTATTTTATGTTTCTTTTGTGAGAAAAGGTTTTCACTCGACTTAATCATGTTAGAAATCGACGTGTGATTAGTTGAAGTTACACAAATGGAAAATATATCAACAACTCAAGTTTCGTACACTTGCATGTTTTGGCTTTATTTTACCCTTCTACTAGAATTCAACATCACATTGTAGTATTCCATAAGCGGCTATTGCCTTCCATGCAGCACACTTTATAAGTGCCTGTTTTACCAAACATGCCGCAGGAATCAACTCCACCAAAATGTATTTGGCTAGGTGGCTACTTTGTGGTTAATGAGTTGGAGGAAGGATTGGTTGCCTTCAGTGACTGTTTGAATGGATATTCCGTCACCGGGTACAAGGTTATGCCTTTCAGCATAACTCTTCCAACCCTCAAGATATGTACCTTCCATTTCTGTTGCAACGATAACTCTCGAGTTGCCCATGTTCCCCTATAGTGTGTAGAGTTCCACTAAGGATTTTCAAGCTGGCATGAGAATTGATCTTCAGCAGAAAGAGACTGCGATGCTCAAAGTCCACAGCAGTCAGTGTCTTAAAATAAATTTCAATTCGTTCAGTCCTGCAAAAAAAAAAAGATTTGTCATATGATTTTCTCCTATGCAAATGCACTTATTGTAACAAGATATGCATAGTGCTCTGTTCGTGCTTTTGGGATGCTGGACTGATTTCTCTCCTGCCTCTCTAATATTCATAATCGGTGAACCCCTCAAGCTCACTCTTATAAATCTGCTATTTGGATGGCAAATTCCAAACCTAATACTGTAACGACCCGCTAGGTCGTTTTGAAAACTAGGACTAGTTTGAATTTTTAAATGGATTTTTTTAAACTATTAGATAACTATGAGTACCCAATTGATGAAACTTTTATTAAATAAGTAACGGTTAATAAACTCTTGTTTAGAAAAAAAAATGGATGCGAAACCTTACCACAGGCGACCAGCGAGAGGGAGAAAAATCATAGCCATTGTTCAGGTAAAGATATGAGATATTCGTTCTTTTCAATTCTATATATAGTAATATATTGTCGGAGTGCTTGGGATTATGTTATTATTTTATGCTATATTGATAATGGGTGATAAGAAATAATGGGTAAGTTGGTGATGATTACTAATTATATTACATTGTTAGCAATTGGGTTAGTATTCAAAAATATATATATATATATATATATATA
>NC_028647.1:2768489-2771523 GCF_001406875.1 Solanum pennellii
ATATATATATATATATACTTGTATAATCTAAGAATTTATTTTCTTATATAACTCCCGTCACTACTTCTTCGTTGTCGGTCAATGAGACATACTGGGTACACGTGGTTTCGTACTCATACTACACTTGCTGCACTTTTGTGGTGCAGATTGAGTGATTGACTTTCAATTTGGGAACGTTCTTCGAGATTGGATATGAGTTTGAATTATCTTGGAGTTGTGGTGTGCTGTTTGGGATATTCTGCGGCCCACACCTTCAGTCTACCTCTATTTATTAGGTTATTTTGTTATGCTGATAGGATAATTCTTATGTTTAGATTTTTATATTAGTTTGGAATTGTATCATATTGTAGAAGCTCTTGTACTTATGACACTAAATCTTGGGGTAGTTTTATTTATATTCCGCATTTATTTGAATACTTAGTATGTTAGATATTAGTTTGATACTTATCTTTCTCACGTTTAAGTTGAATTGGTGATACTTGTTGGGTTGGCTTACCTATCGGTTGGGAACATAGGTGCCATCACGACTCGTGATTTTTGGGTCGTGACAAATACATTTCATGAGAAAGATATATCTTAGAGTGAAAATAGCTCATCATTGATTGAACATTGTATTTCTTTGTGCTGTTATCAAACCAAACTGACTTAATCTATTTCTATATATTTTTCCTTTTTTTAAAAAAAGAAAAAAGAAATACCTATTTCTCGTTTTGTATTACTCTTCAATTTTTCAACAATTGAGTTTGTAGCGTAAATGTTTCAATTGTTTATCGTCAATACTTATTATTTGTATGGTACAGAAAAAGCATTTAGAGCTTGCCAAGGATGAAAATGACCTTGTTGAGCAGCAAAGAGCCAGCACTCAACTGGGAAGAACATATCATGAAATTTTTTTGAAGTCGGACGATGACCATGATTCAGTTGGGAATGCTAGAAAGTATTTCACATTGTCACTGAATCTTGCCAAAACACTGAAGAAGAATTTACAATCGAGCAAGCATTCTTTTGTGAAGGATTACATTGATGCCTACAACAACATTGGTATGCTTGAAGTTGATCTTGATAACTTGGAAGAAGCTGAAAGATAAACTTTATAGTCCTATCAAAATCAATTATATCCTACAGAAATGGTGAAATTTTTGATTTTCTGCTTCCACGACTTTCTGAGTGAGTTACAAGTCATTAATGGTCTTCCCTGCTCCTGTCTCAGAGAGTGCATCGATCTGATGTTGCAGACTGTTAATTTCCTTTTCATTTTCAAGCTGTTGGAGTTGTAGAAGAAGATCACGGTGTTGAATCTCATCCTTGAGGTCGTTTATGGTCTTCCCTGCTCCTGTTTGGGGAAGTGATCTTGCAGGTTGTTGATTGTAAATCCAGTTTCAATTTGCTCCTGAATTTCTGCCCTGAGATCCGTGACAACTCTCCAAGATCCGCCTTCTGGGTCATTCCGCAATTGACCTGGCAGCTGTCATCGTGTCCGTTTGGCACCTCTTTATAACTTTTTTAATTGCTGCAGGACCGCCATACACACTATGTGCGATTGCGTATTCCTCGGGATTTGGAATATGAGTACGCATAAAGCAATCGTTTCTCCTTTCATGCTTACATGAAGGACATAGATGAAGAAAAGAGAGTATATGGAGTAGAGAACCTCTAAGATGAGTATTCCAGAGAATAGTATGTTTTAATCGTATATGGAGTAAAGAACCTCTATATATAATATAGTATATAGATAGATAGAGTAACCATAACCGTTATTTTTTCTGTTATAACCATATTTGATTTTCTTTCTTCTTCTTTTTCCTTTATTTTAATTATTTATCAAGTTTCGTTTTTATTCGATAGTTAATCCATCTCTACCATAACATAAAGGAATCTATACATTATTCATACAATTAAAAAATAATATCAAATTAAAAAAAAAAAAATCATTTTGTAATACATAAAAACTACGAATTATATTTTGGAGATAAAAAATAATATCAAATAAATTCTTGCGATTTCCTGATTTGGTTGGGTTGGATTCACGAGATGTTTTATTGGAAATCTTGGTCGTTCTTAGCATGATGCATGAGATGCTTCTCTATAAAGTAAGGATCGAATATCAATATTGTCCAAAATTTGGAAACACATTTACATTGAGCAAGAGCCCAAATTTAGATTCAGTCAAATTTTATAATGAAATACTAGACATGTCCGGGTGGAAAATCAAAATTTTAATGAACAAATAAACTATTGAGTCAGCTGACACGAAATCAGAAGTTGAAGTTGATCTGTTTGAAATTTTAACTCTTTTTAAATTGTTGAATTCTAAATTAAGAATTTGTTCGTATTCAATAAATAAATACATTCTTATGCAAAAATGTTCATGAAACCTGATAAATATAAATGGTTGTCCATGTATTAACTTTATGAATTATCCACCAATTCAATGAATTTATAACATATATAAAAAAAAATTCAAAATTTAATATTTTTAAGAAATTAAACTTTTACTTACGTTTTTAGAAAGTGGTTAATTTTTCGAGGTTTAAAGAGATTAAAAAAAAATTGACACGTGTAATAAAATTACTTTATTATTTAAATTATAAATACAGGATACTAATAAATCTTTGACCAAAACTATTTAAATTAAATAAATTCCTTATAAGTAATACAATATACAATAAGTATTTTTTCTTACAGAATAATAATAACTGGCTTTCCTCAAATTACAATCTTGAAACATTTTGTATTATAAAATAAATATAAATTTATGAAGAAGTCAAGATATAAAAAAAATTCAGGCAAATAATATTAAATTTAAAATTTGGTTTTTAGCTAGAGGACAATTTTGTTTTGAACTTTTAAAAATATTTAATATATTTTATATTGTTTTTATTCTTGACAGTATAAGTCATATAGTAAATGACATAAATACCCTTCTCATTATCACAATTTCCATATGTTAAAGAAGAAAATCAATTGGTATTCAATATATTCTCAAGGGTAATATAGGAAAAAATGTATTAATTATTTATCATATTGGGGTGGG
>NC_028647.1:2772201-2794842 GCF_001406875.1 Solanum pennellii
ATATTGGGGTGGGTGGGGTGGGGTTGGGGGGTGGGTTATTTTTTTCATTGCTATATAATAGTCCTCTGTCTCATTCTTTTTTCTTCACTAAACACTCAAAAAAAAATTTGGCAAACAAATTTTTTTGCAATTCAACTCTAGCAAGTGAGGTTTCTTTGTTATAAAGATTACTTTTTTATGCATTTTTGATATAAAATTTTATGTTTCTATCGAGTTGATATACCTGTCGTTAAAAAATTCACTCATATATATATATTCTTAACGTTACACAAATAGTCTACATATACTTTTTTTTGGGATGATAGAAGTGAATGAATTGATTTTCTTGAAATTTTTTTTTTTTATAATCCAAGGTGTGTTAGTCCATTCTTGCAAAGTTTAGGAGTATCTTTATCACACATGATTTTATTAGAAATGATTATATTTTGACTTTCGTTAGTCGAAAATGATATATATATATATATTTTTTTTTTTAAAAAAAGTGGCATATCAGTTCAGACTCGCAAAGTTAAAAGTTTGAATCAATGATTTTGTAGATAACATGTCGATGGCGCGAGCAAATGATGTTGTTTGTGGAAACCAGCTAGTCTCTGCTGATCCTTTGCCATTTGCAAGAAGGTTAGAGTCTTACATTGATCGGAAAAAAAATGAATTTTTATTCGAAAAAAAATGAAATATTTGTAATGTATGTGTTGATTTTGTTTATGTAGCTATCAATTGGAAGCCTTGGAGGCTGCATTGAAGCAAAACACAATTGTTTACTTGGAGACTGGTTCTGGAAAGACCTTGATTGCTATTATGCTTCTTAGAAGCTATGCTTATCTTCTTCGAAAACCGTCTCCTTACATAGCTGTTTTCTTGGTTCCGACTGTTGTTTTAGTGACTCAGGTATACACTTAAACTTTTCTTTCTTGTTTAGTTCTAGCAAAGGCGCGCTTAAGTCTTGAAGTAAGGCGTTGAGTGCTTTGACTTCCTTTACGTGTGCTTCAGTGTCGTCATTGAGGCTCTAAGACATATTGAAGAGGGCGAAGGCGCTAAACTATTGATATTCGATCACTTTATAGTAAAAATAGTCATTTTTTTTTCACCATATTTGTATGTTTTCTTCATTTTTGCCTTTTTCTCAATAAAGCTCGCGTTTTTATTTGCTTTTTGTGCTTAAAGCCATAACAAATCTTCGAGCTTTTTTGCTTTTTGTCGTCTTTCCTCAATGAAGGTCACACTTTATTTGCTCTTTGATCTTAAAGTCCCAATAAATCTTCGAGCTTTTTTGCTTTTTATAGCCTTTTCTCAATAAAGTTTGCGCTTTATTTGCTCTTTGAGCTTAAAGCCCCAACAAGTCTTCAAGCTTTTTTGCTTTTTGTGGCCTTTGCTCAATAAAGGTCACGCTCTTTGCGCTTAAACCCTCGACAAATCTTTGAGCTTTTTTGCTTTTTGTCGTCTTTTCTCAATAAAGCTCACACTTTGTTTGCTCTTAAAGCCCCAACAAATCTTCGAGCTACTTTGCTTTTTGTCTAAAGATAGAACTGTTGTTTCCATTAGTTGTCTCATGCTTTGAGTTTTTTGTACTGTTTGAGGTCCAAAACTGTCTATTCGACTTGTACTAATGTTGTCGATTTGATAATTACAAGCAAGGAGATGCTCTGATGATGCAAACTGACTTGAAAGTCGGAACATATTGGGGAGAAATGGGGGTTGATTTCTGGGATGCTGCTACATGGAAACGTCAAGTAGATGGCCATGAGGTGTGTATAAACTATAATAGTTGCTTGAGTCGTCATCATTTGTTCTACGATCCTTTTTATGGCGGGGTTCTCTTATAATTAAGTTCAGCATTGTATATATATAGTACTTGTATGTATGTGTCATAAGTAATCACCCCAAGACTTCGTCTTTCAGGTACTTGTTATGACTCCGGCTATACTACTTTCTGCGTTGAGGCACAACTTTTTGCAGATAGATATGATAAAAGTTATAATATTCGATGAGTGCCACAATGCACGAGGCAAACACCCCTATGCAAGTATAATGATGGTACGTTGTTCGTCTGAGCATCATGACTTAGTATAGTGCTTGAGCAATTCTTGTTGTAGATGATTGATTATTGTGTTTTCCAGGAATTTTATCATCGACAATTAACCCGTCAGAGTGCACAACTTCCAAGAATATTCGGGATGACTGCTTCGCCTATTAAGTCCAAAGGTTGACGAAATTTGAGATGTAGTATATCATACTGTTAAGTAACTGTTTTTCTCATTTTTGTGAATTCTCGTGTTTGTGCAGGTCCTAGCACTCCAGATAGTTATTGGCGAAAGATTCATGACCTCGAGAATCTTATGCATTCTAAGGTTCTTTCTTGTAGTCATATCTTTTGTACAAGAAAGAAAACATAAACATATATTTAGATATATATATTCGGTTCGTCTGATTGTGATCTCCCTTTGCAAATGAAGGTATACACATGTGACAGTGAAGCTGTTTTGGCAGAGTATATCCCGTTCTCAAATCCGAAGCTGAAGATATATAAACATGTAGATATTCCTTCCACATTGTCTAAAAGTTTAGCTCATGACATGGAAAGGTTGAAAGAAAAGGTAAACGTTAATTCAACATTTTTGCTCTTCCAATTTTAGTTCTTTTAACTTCTCTTGTCGTTGCAGCATGAATGTTCGATCACAAAATCAACTCTGTCTGATAAGAGTGCTGCATCTGCAAAAAGACGTCTATCAAAACTTTATTCCGCTTTCTTATTTTGTTTGAGTGAGATGGGTGTTTGGCTGGCTTTCAAGGTAAAATTTGTTCCATGCTAGTGTTTATAAAGAAAATCGGTTTAGCCTTGATCATTTTCCGAACATGACTTTTGTTATGAATCAGGCAGCAGAGTTCTTGTCTCAAGAAGAAACTGACTTCTTCTCGTGGGGAGAGTTAGATGTATGTGCTCAAACAATTGTTCGAGATTTCAGTTCAGATGCATCTAAGGTTTTCTCGGCTTGCTTACCTTCTGGTATAACAGTTAGTAATATCCATTTTCTACATGTTTTCGATTTCTTTATGTTATCTCAAATCTGTCTCACTCACTCACTTCGCGGCAAACATAGGGCCACATTGGTCAATTGGTGGTGATATTCAAGCAAATACGGATGCTGGATATTTGTCATCGAAAGTTCATTGTCTTGTAGAGTCTCTTCTCGAGTACAGGTAAGAGCGGTTGAATATTAAATCTACTGATTAGTCATTTTATGTACTTGTTGGCACTTCATGTGAGCTTTTGTATGTGATCCACCAGGAATCTGAAGGATTTGAGATGTATCATATTTGTTGAGA
The DNA here is from genome assembly GCF_001406875.1 of Solanum pennellii. Classification (NCBI taxonomy): domain Eukaryota; kingdom Viridiplantae; phylum Streptophyta; class Magnoliopsida; order Solanales; family Solanaceae; genus Solanum; species Solanum pennellii. The sequence goes on from NC_028647.1 coordinate 2,775,526, forward strand.
GAATTATTACAGCCATTGTTCTTCGATCTTTATTGAATGAGTTGCTTCCGAAACTAAGTGGTTGGAGAACTGAGTACACAGCGGGACATGCTTCCGTGGTTCAGTCACAGAGTAGGAAAATACAGAATAAAATTGTTGAAGAGTTTCGAAAGGGTGTGGTAAGTCCAATTTTTGGTTTTTGGATCGTTTCTGAAGATTTGAAGTCCGTTATATATCCATGCAAATGCTGCAGGTGAACATTATTGTCGCGACATCTATTCTTGAAGAAGGGTTGGATGTTCAAAGTTGCAACCTTGTCATTCGATTTGATCCCTCAGCTACTGTTTGTAGCTATATACAATCTCGTGGAAGAGCTCGAATGCAGAACTCCGACTTTCTTCTGATGGTCAAAAGGTATATTTTGTGCAATATTTGGAAGATTTCATTATATCTATGGACTGATCATTTCTCAATTTGACTCAAATCGTAGTGGAGATGAATCAACCCTTGCTCGAATGCAAAACTTTATGGCTAGTGGGGAGATGATGCGGCAAGAATCATTACGTCATGCTTCTGAACCATGTTCACCTCTAGTTGATGAAATGTATGATGAGCCTTGCTACAAAGTCGAAAGCACAGGAGCAATTGTTACCCTCAGTTCTAGCGTATCGTTGTTATACTTCTATTGCTCGAGGCTACCATCAGACGGGTTTGTACTGCATATTCCTTGCTATGTGTGTTAAGGAATCTGGTATCGTTTTAGTTCTGCATTTCCGACTGACACTCATTTCAATTGTAGGTACTTTAAATCGAATCCTAGATGTGTGATTGATAAGGAATCACGAACGTGCACACTACAACTTCCCAAAAGTTGCCCATTGCAAAGAATTATTACTGTTCAGGGGAATAGTACTAAAATATTGAGGCAACTTGCATGCTTGGAAGCTTGTAAAGAGCTTCATCGTGTGGGTGCGTTGACTGACAATCTTGTTCCAGATATCGTCGAGGAAGAAGCTATCAACAAAGAATTGGGTAACTCTATTTTATGTAATGTTGTTTTCTTATACTGAGGTACTTGACGTATAACCTATTATATTCTGCAGAATGTCAAATCCATACTGTTGAAGAATCAAAATACTTCCCACCAGAATTTGTTAGTCATTTCGGAAATGAGACAGAAGCAGTGTACTACTGCTACCTAGTTGAGTTGCAACATGAAACTTACGACGATTTCCAGCTTCATGGGATTATACTTGCTGTTAGGACAAAGCTCAAGTGTGATGATGAAATATTGGCATTTGACTTGGACGTTGACAGGAGGCGACGCGTGCAAGTTCAACTTAAGTATAGTAAAGTTGTTACACTTACTTCTGAAGAGGTGACTATAGTTTTGATGACTTTTATTATCTCTTTGCTCGTTACACATAAAAATGATTCGTGATACTATCTATCTATCTATCTCCAGATTCGAAGGTGTCAGAGGTTTCAAGTTAGTGTATTCAAAATTCTTCTTGACCGTGATCTGAGTAAACTGCAGGATGCTTTGGCTGCAGGTCAATCTCCTATTAGTTCTGCAGTTTCCGATTATCTCTTGCTCCCATCTGTGGGTAAATCCTCTGAAATAAACTGGAAATGTGTGAATTCTTTGCTGTTTCCGTCACAAGTTCTTGGGGATAAGCATATGGATTGGTGTTCTACACAAGATCGTAAACGCAGTGTGAACACCAAAACTGGGGTGGTATGTAGCTGCCTGTTGGAGAATTCATTGGTCTTTACACCTCATAATGGCAATATATACTGCATTACCGGTTTTTTAGATAATTTGGATTGCAACTCATTGTTGAATGTGAGAACTGGAGAATCCATTACTTACCGAGAATACTACAAAAAGCGGTATGTACAATTAGCTTCTGAGTTTCTGGTTCACTTTTTACCATACATGATCTTTTGGTTTCAAGATATTAAGGTCTACGAGTTTTACAGGCAAGGAATCGAACTATGCTTTGAAGAACCACTTCTTAGGGGAAAACGTATTTCGAAAGTGCACAATTACCTTCAGAGAAACAGAACTCAGAAGGCTAAAGGTTTGATCATTTGGTTCTCATTTTGTTATGAAGTTCACGAATTACGTATGATCATAGCTTTGGCCTCTTTTGCAGATTCAACTGATTCATCTGTTCAGTTGCCTCCTGAACTTTGTTTTGTTATCATGTCACCTATCTCTATTTCTACCCTTTATACGTATTCATATGTTCCTTCAATCATGCATCGGATTGAGTCCTTGGTTATGGCCTCACACTTAAATAGTATGCTTTTGATTGACTGCAAACTAAACGTCTTCATCCCAACCGCTATGGTATGTGCTGCTATGATCTTATCTCATATCTTTGAACTTCATACATACTTCACGTGTTCTCACAACTTACTTCTTGTTTTATCATTTTAGGTTTTGGAAGCAGTGACAACAAGGAAATGTCTCGAGAAGTTTCATTTGGAATCACTTGAAACGCTTGGAGACGCTTTCCTCAAATATGCTGTCAGTACACAGCTGTTCAAGACTCACGAGAATCATCACGAGGGTCTTCTCTGTGTTAAAAAAAGTAAAATCATTTCCAATGCTGCACTGTGCAAGCTTGGATGTGCTCGCAAAATACCGGTAGGTATTCCTTGTTGATCTTTTTGTTGGGTTCATTTGGAGTTTGGGTAGTATCAACCCCATATCTCTAATATATACCATTTGATTACAGGGATTTATCCGTAACGAAGCATTCAATCTTCAAGCATGGATCATTCCAGGTGATAGTTCACAAGTTCACAGCTTCAACGAAGAGTTCATGACGTCTTCAGATAAGATGTATAGTAGGATAAAGCAGAAGATTAGAAGTAAGAGGGTAGCTGATGTGGTTGAGGCACTAATAGGTGCCTACCTCAGCTCAGGCGGGGAAGTAGCCGCTTTATCATTGATGAAATGGCTAGGGATGGACATCGATTTTGCTGATGCACCGATTCAAAGGCACTTCCCATTGAATGCTGAGAAGCTCGTTAATGTCAAGTACTTGGAATCCCTGCTACATTACAAGTTCCATGATCCATCTCTGCTTGTTGAAGCACTTACTCACGGATCTTACATGCTACCTGAGATTCCACGATGCTATCAGGTTATTCTCGAACTCACTCTCTTTACATCGTACTCTTAAGTTCAATATTCCTATTCCTATCATCGTTCAGGTAGTAAAAGGGAATTAACAACTAATAGTTGTGATGTTTAACTCGCGAAAAAGTTACAGTATTTATGCCTTTTTGCTGATATGATCACCTGGTTATATTGCAGAGGTTAGAATTTCTCGGAGATGCAGTGCTGGATTATGTCGTTACAGCACATCTGTACTTCAAATATCCAGGACTGTCTCCAGGACTAATAACAGATTTGAGGTCTGCCTCGGTAAACAACGAATGCTATGCTCAATCTGCAATAAAGGCTAGCCTGCACAAGCACATCCTTCATGCATCACCGGATCTGCAGAGGCAGATATGTAATACTATTGAGGATTTCAAGAACTTGAACCTTGTGTCCACGTTCGGATGGGAGGCTGAAACAACTTTCCCTAAGGTATTGCATACCAAAAACTAATCCAATTTGATACTGATTTACGCGTTGTAACTTGTTTTTCCTTTTTGGTTCTCTATAGGTACTTGCAGATGTTATCGAGTCCCTTGCTGGTGCGATCTTTGTTGATTCTGGCTTCAATCAAGACACTACATTTCAGTGCATACGACCACTTTTAGAACCGTTAGTTACACCTCAGACACTAAAACCTCATCCTGTAAGAGAGTTAAGTGAACTCTGTGACCAGAAAGGTTATGTAAAGAAGAAGGATGTCGTCTCTCGTGAGAATGGTGTAGCCTATATTACAGTGGAGATTGATGCAGATGGCGTTACTCACAAGAGCACGTGCTCGGGACGAGACAAAATCATGGCCAAGAAAGTTGCTTGCAAAAATGTGCTCAAGTCTCTCAAAGAATGTTCATACAATGCATAGCATAAATTTGCAGAAATGTTTAGTTTTTAAGGCTCATATAAGTTGTTTGTTTTAATTGTTTAGTTATAAATTTGTTGTAATGTACTATTCATATCATTCTTATGAATGAAATGATCATTTTATGTACCAATAAGAATGATATGTTTTTTTAATATATTTAGAAGTCGTATCTCATAGAGCTTGTTTTAGATCATAAACAACTTTCATTTAATGTTTACGGGTATGTTAACTATGTCCTTTCAATAAAATTAGTGTCGTAAAGTAAAATTTCAACAAAAAAAAATTAACTTTTCTTAAATATTAGTATCGCGTATCTTTTTTATCGTCTTTGATGTTTATACTATATGATCTTGTGCTAGTAAAATTAGAAATCGCTACTAACTCTAGAATATTTTATTTCTCTTCCAACGCTTTAAAATGAGCTAGAAGGTTTCTGTTATAGCAGAAATTATTTTCCAATATACAATTTTTCAGTAATTTATTTTAAGGTTTTAGAAGTATTTTTATTATTAAAAAAAGGCAGGTGGTCTTTATTTATTTACTTTTCATTTTTTGACATATTTTTATATTATCTAACCAAAAATTGAGTGCATAAAGGATAAACCCCTATACTTAACAATTAATTGAAATTTTATGATTTCCAAAAGGTTAAATAATCTATTCGAAATCATAAATTTGTTGATGTTCTTAAATTTTTTTCTTTTTTGAAATAGGATATACAGCTCATCAATAAATGTGTTCATTCAATATAATAAAATTTAGTAATACAATTAATAACATCAACATTAATGTGTTTGGTTATTAAATATTCTCCGTGTTTGTCATTGTTGTGTTTTCCGAAAGCCGATCTAGCTAATTTTTAAAGTTAAATTAGATCACACTAATTCAATATTTTTAAACAAAAAAAATTAGAAAACTTACATAAATATACTATAATAAAAAAATATTTACCATTTATAACAATAATATTTTCTTTTCACTTGATCACTTTTAATTCATTTATAATACAAGTTTAATACATATTACAAAGAACAATTTGTTATTCACATATAATACAAATTTTAATGATGAATATACATTTATCACACATTTTAATACACTTATAATACAATGTGTCAAATTTTTACCAAACAAACATAATATATTTCAAAAAACAATTATAATTCATATATATTGCATACAAAATTCACTTTAATACATATTACAGATTTGACAAAGCATTGTTATAAATGGTAATAAACAAAAAATATCGCTAAAATCGGTAATTATCTTTTGAAATGTATTAATTTATGTAATTTTTAGATATTCTAAAACTATATGAAAAGTACTATAAATTACAATTTTTTCACATCTTAAAATATTAATCAATTTTTTTATAATTTAACTCTAAAAAATAAAAATTATGACAAATAAAACCAGATCGAGCGAGTATATTCTAGAAAGTTGTTTTGTCTATGTTATTTTCTTGGAGACCAAGTTTTACCTTTCAACATCAAAAAGAAAAAAAAATAGTATTCTCCACTAGTGAGTATTGACAATTGATTACTTGGAGACTAAGGTTTCAATAGGTCTCTCAATATTTAATTTATTTTTATTTATTTGTGTATTTTTTTCTTTTCATTTTATATTATAATATTTGATTAGATACAGATTTTAAGAAATAATGAACACTTTGAAATGTTTTTTAAATTATCTCTCAAAAAAGTAAATTTACTTTTCTCTCTCCTTATTAAGATTTAAAATATTATTTTTTAACGTAAAAAAGGAATTTTAACTTTAATACTTACCGCATAAAGAATATGATATTATTTTTGAACTGATCAAAAAGAAAATTGTGCCATATAAATTGAAACAAAAGAATATTATATTATTTGAAAATATGAAAATATATATTGTAATTTAGCATATTAAAATTAATAATAGATATTTAATATAGTGTCTGTCTATTATATAATCTTAATATGAAAAACACCTTCATAATTGTCTTTTTGAGTACTTTTCTAAAGAGAAATTAGTCAAACACAATTAGCTAATCAAAATAATTATCAAATAATTAGTCACATACAAATTATTTTTTTTTGAAAAAATTTATCTTCAAAAAATGCTTTTAAAAATAAACATTTTTTAGCTCAACTCTAAATTGGATTCCTGTATAATAAGCTAAAAGTATTTTTCTTCTAATTATATAAACTAATAAATAAAAACTATTTCTTTCATCACTGAACACTGAAGAACACTCAAAGAGTTATTGCAATTCAACTCTAGTCAGTGAGTTTTTTCATAAAGATTACTCTTTTTATGCATTTTTATGAAAAGGGTGTTTAAATCTTTGGTTACATGTTATTTTACTTACAAAAATCTTGTTTGTTTGTTTGTTTTCTAATTTGATATGTGTACTTTTCTTAGATATTGTTTTTTCTTTTGTGTGTTTTCTTTTGACCCTTGTAATTTTTATGTTTGTTTAACAAATCAATGGAGTCAGCTGACTGTTTATATGTTTTGTTTTTCATAAAGATCACTCTTTTATGCATTTTCTTGAAATGTTAATAGATAAAATAGGTTGGTTTGTCATTTTCTTGGAGGGTTTGTGTTTCATTTTTAGTTTTGTTTGGTCTGATGTTAATGTAGAGAACAATCAATGGAGCCAACAAATGTAGCAGTCTTTGAAAACCAGCAAGTCTCTGCTGACCCTTTGCCTTTTGCAAGAAGGTTAGAGTCTTGCATTGATTGAAAAATTGAATTTTTATTCGAAAAAAAAAATGAAATTTTGTAATGGATGTGTTGATTTTGTTATGTAGTTATCAGTTGGAAGCCCTTGAGATTGCATTAAAGCAGAACACAATTGTTTACTTGGAGACTGGTTCTGGAAAGACCTTGATTGCTATTATGCTTCTTAGAAGCTATGCTTACCTTCTTCGAAAACCGTCTCCTTACATAGCTGTTTTCTTGGTTCCGACTGTTGTTCTAGTGACTCAGGTAGTACTTATAGCTTCTCAATCTATCTAGTCCCTTAAAATGCATCATCTTAATGTGTATATGTTATGCAGTTTGTTGTTATATGTTTGAGGTAGCTTGGTTTTAGGTTCAAAACTGTGTATATGAATTATCCTAATGTTGTTGATCTTGTGATTTGATAATTATAAGCAAGGAGATGCTCTGATGTTGCATACCGACTTAAAAGTGGGCAAATATTGGGGAGAAAAGGGTGTTGATTACTGGAATGCTTCTACGTGGCAACAACTAGTGGACGATCATGAGGTGTGTATGAACCATGTTTTATCTTCAGTGATAGATTGTAAACCGTTGCTTGAGTTGGCAGCGAATAGGCGTTGTATATATATATTACTTGGATGTGTCATAAGTAATCACTGCAGGGTTTCGTCTCTCAGGTACTTGTTATGACACCAGCAATATTACATGCTGCTTTGAGGCACCATTTTTTACAAATGGGCATGATAAAAGTTATAATATTTGACGAGTGTCACAATGCACGAGGCAAGCACCCCTATGCCAGTATAATGATGGTAACATTGTTTGTGCTAAGATTATATTTTCTGAACTGGTGCAATTTCTTCATATGGACAATCCTGCTTGAACAATTCTTATCTTTCAGGAATTTTATCATCGCCAGTTAACCCGTGAGAATGCACAACTTCCAAGAATATTTGGGATGACTGCTTCCCCTATAAAGTCTAAAGGTTGGCGGGATTTGATCTTATATCTTTGAACATATTCTTTTGGGATGTTTCTGCATCATACTACTAAAGAACTGGTTACGTCACTTTCTCTAGATTCTCATGTTTATACTTTTTATGCAGGTTCCAGCACGGCAGATAGTTATTGGCAAAAGATTCGTGACCTCGAGAATCTCATGCATTGCAAGGTTCTCTCAATTAATCTTCTTCTGGTTCAGAGAACGAATCTGTGCATGATACTTTTAGCTCTTGGATGATTGTCGTATCGTTTTTACATCATACACACACATTTAGATGTATATATTTCGTTCCTCTAATTTTGATCTCCCTTTGCAAATGAAGGTATACACGTGTAGCAGTGAATCTGTTCTGGCAGATTATATCCCATTTTCAAATCCGAAGCTGAAAATATATGAACATGTGGATATTCCTTCCAAATTGTTTCATACATTAGTTCATGACCTGGAAAGGTTGAAAGAAAAGGTAAACATCAATTCTATAGCCACTGGATTTTGTCTTTCTATTTTGCAGATTGTTCACGCAAACCATTTGTCCTGCTCTAAAGATATCAATTATCATTAAGCTTATGTTTGTTCCTTCTCTATAATTGTGTGCAACCTGAAAACCGAAAGTGCCTTGAAAGAATACCAAGACTACTAACGTAGCAATTGGGGCAATCACGTTGGCTTGTTCAACATATTAATTGTTTTAACTTCTCTTTATCATTGCAGCATGAATGTTTGATTTCACAGTCAAATCTGTCTTTTATGAGATATGGATCTGCAAGAGGACGTTTATCAAAACTTCATTCGGATTTCTTATTTTGTTTGAGTGAGATGGGTGCTTGGCTGGCTTTCAGGGTAAATTTTGTTTCTTGCTGGTTCAAAAATAAAGGTTTTCGCCTTGATCCTTTTCCTAACATGACTTTGTTTTGAATTTGGTGGACAAGTCCTGTGAAGAAAATGATTTCCTTTCATCGGACGATGCATGTGTTAGAGATTTCTGTTTGGGTGCATCTACGATTTTCTCGGCTCACTTACCTTCTGGTATCATAGTTAACTGCATCCATTTCCTTTTCTGTAAGATTGTTTTTGAATTTCCTTCTGCTATACGTCACTCACTCACTCGTCCGTGTAAACATAGGACCACATTGGTCAATTGGAGAGGATATTCAGGCAAATGTGGATGCTGGATATTTGTCATCCAAAGTTAATTGTCTTCTAGAGTCTCTTCTCGAGTACAGGTGTGATTATCCATTCTAATGTGTGGAAATCGGATTCTATATTTACTGATTTACTTACAAACAGTCTTATCATTGGTAACAGGGACCGGAAGGATTTGAGATGCATCATATTTGTTGAGAGAATTATTACAGCCATTGTTCTTCGGTCTCTATTGAATGAGTTGTTTCTGGAACGAAGTGGTTGGAGAACTGAGGTCACAACAGGGCGTATTACTACGTTCAAACAAAATAAAATTGTTGAAGAATTTCGAAAGGGGTTGGTAAGTCTAAATTTGTTTTTGTTTTTTTGGCTTTCTAGATAGTTTCTGAAGGATTTGAAGTCTGATATCCATGCAAACACTGCAGGTGAACATTATTGTAGCGACATCGATTCTTGAAGAGGGCTTGGATGTTCGAAGTTGCAACCTTGTCATTAGATTTGATCCCCCAACTACTGTTTGTAGCTTTATACAATCACGTGGAAGAGCTCGAATGCAAAACTCCGACTTTCTTCTGATGGTCAGGAAGTATGTTTTGTCATTATTGTTTTTGGTGTATTATTTACTGAAACATTCTATTTTTGTTGTTGCCGCTTGCGTTATGTTTTTGCTATAAAAAGATCAAAATGATTTTTTTTAGAAGAATATAAGAGATAAACAATTACTTTAGCTCTTGACATTTTATGCAAGTATCAATGATAAAATTCGGAAGATTTGATTATAAAAATGGACTGATCATTCTCATTTTGACTCATATCCTAGAGGAGATGATGCAACCCTTACTCGCATGCAAAACTATAAAGCTAGTGTGGAGATAATGCGGCAAGAATCATTACGCCATGCTTCTATTCCGTGTTCAACTCTACATGATGAATTGTATGATGAATGCTACAAAGTTGAAAGCACAGGAGCAGTTGTCACCCTCAGTTCTAGCGTGTCATTGTTAGACTTCTATTGCTCAAGGCTACCGTCGGATGGGTTTGTACTCTGCATATTCTCTTTCTATGTGTTAAGGATTCTGGTATCATTGAGTATTTCATGTGTTAAATATTGCATTATGGTCTGGCATTCAATTCAATTGTAGGTACTTTAAACCCGATCCTATAGGTACTTTAAACCCGATCCTACATATGTGATTAATGAGGAAACAGAAACCTGCACGCTACAACTTCCCAAAAGCTCGCCACTGCAAGGAATTATTAGTGTACAGGCCACAGGGTAAGAGAAAAATATTGAAGCAACTTGCATGCCTTGAAGCTTGTAAAGAACTTCATCGTGTGGGTGCCTTGACTGACAATCTTGTTCCTGATATCGTGGAGGAAGAAACCATCAACAAAGAATTGGGTAATTCTAACATCGTTTATCTGATGTAATTATTTTAATGGTACTTGACTTCTAACCTATTATATTATGCAGAATGTAAAATAAAAATTGTTGAACAATCATTATACTATCCATCAGAATTTGTTAGTCATTGCGGGAATGAGTCAGAAGCAGTGTACTACTGCTACCTAGTTGAGTTGCGACATGACTCTTACAACGATTCCCAGCTTCATGGGATTATACTTGCTGTTAGGACAAAGCTCAAGTTTGATGATGAAATATTGGCATTTGACTTGGATGTTGATAGGAGGGGACGCTTGAAAGTTCAACTTAATTATAGTAAAGTTGTTATATTTACTTCTGAAGAGGTGAGATGGTTTTTATCATCTTTTTACTCGTTACCTGTAAAAATGGTTGGTGAACTCCACTTTTTTTAATCTATCTCTTCAGATTCGACGGTGTCAAAGATTTCAAGTGAGTGTCTTCAGAATTCTTCGTGACCCCGATCTAAGTAAACTGCAGGAAGTTTTGGCTGCTGTTCAATCACCTATTGGTTCTGCAGTATCCGATTATCTGTTGCTCCCATCTGTGGGTACACCCCCCGAAATAAATTGGCAATGTGTGAATTCTTTGCTGTTTCCGTCTCAAGTTCTTGGGGATAAGCATATGGATTGGTGTTCTACTCAAGGTCGCAGACGCTGTGTGAACACCATAAGTGAGGTGGTATGTAGCTGCATGTTGGAGAACTCATTGGTATGTACACCTCATAATGGACGTATATACTGCATAAACGGTTTTTTGGAGAATTTGGATTGCAACTCATTAAGGGATGTGAGAAGTGAAGAATCTATTACCTACAGAGAACACTACAGAAAGCGGTTTGTGCAATTAGCTTCCGATTTCCTGTTTCCATATATCATATTTTGGTTTCAAAATAGTAAGTAAGGTGTGGTTTACAGGTATGGGATCAACATATGCTTTGAAGAAGTACCACTTCTTAGGGGAAAACATATTTCTAAGGAAGCTAAAGGTTTGATAATATGGTTCTCCTTTTATTATAATTAATGCTTATCTATGATCACTTAACTTTGGCCTTCTTCGCAGATTCATCTGTTGCATTGCCTCCTGAACTTTGTTCCCTCATCATGTCACCTCTCTTTATATCTACCCTTAATACCTATTCATATGTTCCTTCGATTATGCATCAGATTGAGTCCTTGATTATGGCCTCAAACTTGAAAAAAATGCATTTGGATCACTGCACACAAAATGTTGTTATTCCAACTGCTAAGGTATATGCTGCTGTGATCTTTGCTCTAATTAAATCAGTCTTTCTTAAGCTGTGAGCTTTTACATAATCTTGTACTCGCAACTTACTCTTTTGTTTTACTATTTTAGATTTTGGAAGCAATGACAACGAAGAATTGTCTCGAGAAGTTTCATTTGGAATCACTTGAGACACTTGGAGACTCTTTTCTCAAATATGCTGCCAGTATAAAGCTGTTCAAGACTTATGAAAATGATCATCAAGGTCTTCTCACCGTTAAGAGAAAACAAATCATTTCCAACGCTACACTATGCAGGCTTGGATGTGCTCGTAAAATGCCGGTAGGTATTCCTTGGTGTTCAACTCCATTTCTTCTTTTGGTTTTCCCTTCAACAAGTTCTTTTGATTACAGGGATTTATCCGTAATGAACCATTCGTTCTTAAAACATGGATTATTCCTGGTGATAATTCTCAAGTTCACAGCTTCGACGAAGAGCTACTAACGTCCTCAGTTAAAATGTATAGTAGGGGAAAACAGAAGATTAAAAGTAAGAGAGTAGCTGATGTGGTCGAGGCACTAATAGGTGCCTACCTCAGCTCGGGTGGGGAAGTAGCGGCTTTGTCATTTATGAAATGGCTTGGAGTGGACATCAATTTTGTTGATGCACCTACGTCAAGGCACTTTCCCGTGAATGCAGAGAAGCTAGTTAACGTCAGATACTTGGAATCCCTGCTACATTACAAGTTCAATGATCCTTCTCTGCTTGTTGAAGCGCTAAGTCATGGATCTTGCATGCTACCTGATATTCCACGATGCTATAAGGTACGTTATTCCCGTATATAAATATTATCCATCTTAATGTTGTTCTGATATATATGATCATCTTGCTTTGCAGCGATTGGAATTTCTTGGAGATGCAGTGCTAGATTACGTTGTTACAACACATCTCTATTTCAAATATCTGGGACTAACTCCAGGACTTATTACTGATTTGAGGTCTGCCTCCGTAAACAATGAATGTTATGCTCTATCTGCAGTTAAGGCTGGCCTGCACGATCACATTCTTTATGACCCGCTAGTTCTGCAAAGGCATATATCTAGTACTGTCGAGAATTTCAAGAAATTGAACCTTGGCTGAAACTACTTACCCGAAGGTATTACATACTTACCTCATATGTTACTGAAAGGTCTTTATCATAAGCCAATTTGTTACGCGTGTTTTCTGTATAGGTGCTTGCAGATGTTATCGAGTCCCTTGCTGGTGCAATCTTTGTTGATTCTGGTTTCAACCAAGACACTACATTTCAGTGCATACGACCTCTTTTGGAACCGTTGATTACACCTCAGACGCTAAAACTCCATCCAGCAAGAGAGTTACGCGAACTATGTCACCAGAAAGGTTATATAAAGAAGAAGAATGACGTCTTTCGTGAGAATGGTATTGTATCTATTACAGTAGAGGTTGAAGCTAATGGTGTTATTCACAAGGACTCGAACTCGGGACGAAACAGAAAAATGGCTGAGAAGGTGGCTAGCAAATATGTGCTCAAGTCTCTCAAAGAATATCCATCAGTATAGTTGTTTCTTCTGCTACTTCAGTTGACTAAACTCTTAAGAGATTTGGTTTGATTCTCACTATCGTAAATGGTATGCAGATATTCTCCGTCATATTTCTGGGATATTGGTGCCTTTTCCGTCCCAAATCTAGAGCATATATACCTTTATCTTCACTCTAACGGATGACTGAATAGGAGCACATGGCACAATCTTATTCGTCGATTTGATATTTAATAAGAGTCGAATCGGCTGATAAGATTATGACACGTGTATGTCCGTTAGCATAAAGAATATAGATGCTTTAGTTTTTAGATGATCCAAAAGTATGATGAAAAGAATATATGAATACCATTTATGATAGTTTAGGAATATATTGTCTTTTTCCCCCTGAATGTACTATTGTAATTGTTATTGATAAAAATGCTCATTTTATGTACCAATAGTTTTATTGTAATGTTCTATTGGATTAATTGTTATTAATAAAAAAATGATCATTTTTATGTACTAATAAGAATGATATATTTTTTTATATTAAATCTTCTTTAGAGCTTGTCTTAAATTATAAATAGGTTATGATCGAATGCCGCAATAAAATTAGTGATCTAAAGTAAAATATCAAATAAAAGATTCAATTTTTTAAAAAATATTAATATTGTCCATCTTTTTTTATTATATGAATAATTATTTTTTGATTTCCCATGATAATATTATTATTTATCTTTGATAAGATATTAGTCATCGCTGAATTTAGTACTAATAAAAATTAGAAATTATTTATTCAACAACTATTTAAAAAAAAAATGTCTTGTTATAAAATCAAGCTCATAAGAATATAATCTTAAAGAGAAAAAGACAAGAGAAGTAGATACAAGAATTAATGATTTATAACATGTCTTTATTATTTATTTATTTTAACGCTTTAAAATGAGGTGGAAAGCTTTTGTTTTAACGCAAAAAATTTGAATAATTTACTTTAATTTTTAAATAGTATTATTATTAAAGGTTAGGTAGTCTTTATTTATTTATTTTCATTTTTTGAAAAAAAACTTTAATTTTGCCTAAACCAAAACTCTGAAGGGCCGAAAGAAAAATAAAATGTTTTATTAGCCTCCCTCTTGAACGTCTTTAACTTTTTATTTATTTTATTATATTTCAATTAATTCTAGTGTTTAATTTTATCATATTTGTTATATTATGGTTACTAAAAGGTTTTAAAATTAATTCTTGTGTTTAATTTTATCATATTTGTTATATTATGGTTACCAAAAGGTTTAAAATTAATTCTTGTGTTTAATTTTATTATATTTGTTATATTATGGTTCCCAAAAGGTTTTAAAATGTACTTCCTCTGTCTCAAATTATTAATCGACTTTTAAATTAACACACCTATTAAAAAATAATAGTTGATATAATAATTTATCATTCTATCACTATTAGTTATGAAGTAGATGAATTAAAAATTTAGAATTTTCAAAAAAATTTATTATTTCTTTTACGCAATTCATGAAGAATGTAATACGTTAGAAAATTATCATTTTTTATTTGTCAATATAAACAAGTAAAAAATAATAAAAAGATAAACGGAGAGTTATCTTATCGAAATCTTAAAATTCATTAATATTTTTTAAATTTACTTCTTCGTAATAAAACATTCGTCTCATCGAAATCACCAAATCATTAATCCTTATTAAATGAGTAAATGTTCATTTAATGGACTAAGTACTAGAATAAAATAATTTCACTTAACTAATTTTGCAAAATTATTCAAAAATCAATAACCCTTTCGACTAAATTTCTGATTAATGATTTAAATTCAATTGCTTTTTTTTCCCTAATTAGTTATTTATTTTTGTGTTAATATATGTGTTACAAAAATAATTATTAACATAGTGAGTTTATCATTATACCTCTGTTAATTATAAAGTTGATGAATTAAAAAAAGATTTTAAAAATGATTTACCCCTTTTCAAAGTAATTAATTGATGGTGTAATACGCAAAAAGAAAATGTTTTTTTCTTGATTTATAAAAATGAACAAGTAATTATGAACAACTAAAAAAGAAATAATGAACAAATAATTGGCGACAAAGAAGTAATAGTCACGAAGACTTCGCGTTGGCATAAATTCAATATTTGCTCACAAACTTATTTTTAAGTAATAAAATAAGTAATATGAATTAAACGATATTTAATTATTTCATCAAGCGTAAAATAAATATTTAATGAATATCATTAATATTGATAAAGTTTAAGTTGTTTTACTTAAATGAGTTCTTACTCTAAAATAAATTATACTAATGTGTAATAAAAGATCATCTTTTTTTTTTTTTTTGCTAAGAAGGTTCATTAAAATGTTCATAATTAAAGTAATTTTTTTGTTTTATCTAATTTTTAACTTAAAACATATAAAAATATTATCAATATTCGAAATTATAAAGATATAACTAAAGAATATAAATTTAAAACTAAATGTTATAGCTAAACTGATAGCCTTTGAAAAAATTTTTAAAAAATATATATATCTTTATTAAAGCAGATACATCAATACTTTCAAACTCTTATTTGTATAAGAGAAATTATATTTATATATTATTATAAGAGAGAAATTATGTGCATGTTGTGATAAAAAAAATAGTAATACAATTCATAATATATGAATTTTAATATCAAAATTATTTTTATTAATGTGTATAATTAATATGTTCTAGAATGTTCTTTGTCCATTTTTCTTTTTCCCATGTGGTGGATCTTTCCTTGGAGACTAAGTTTTCAAAGAATTTCCCTTTCAACATCAAAAAAGAAAAAAATAGTATTTCCCACTAGTGAGTAGTACAATTAATCGATTCCAGTTACGATAACGTGATAAGTATTTTTTAATTCAAAATTTTAAATTTAATTTGAATACGAAGTCATCATCTTCATTAAGAAATACTTTATGTATTTTAAATTTTTTAATACCAATTCAAATTTAATTAAATTTTAATGTAAATATTAATCATAACCGACCAGAAAGACTAAAAATAAAATAAATAGTGACAATAAATTCCTTGGAGACAAAGGTTTTAGCAGTTCCTCTCAACATCACTAGAAAATAGTAACTTACTAATATTTTACTAGTTTCGAATTTCAAAAAATTCTTAATAAGTAGGGACAAGTGGAGAAGAAGAAATTTTTCATTAAATTTCTGCTTTTGACGCGTTTAGAGACGGTGACAATACCTTCCATGACAGGTCAGCACTTAAGTGTGTAGAAAATAGATCAATATAAAGTTTTGGGTAATAGAACACTCGTAAAATTAAAGTTGTGTAGTTGAAATTTCACGTATAGATTGGGGGAGGGGAGGGGGGGTCGGACCATATTCTCTAAATTTCATATTTACAGTAAAAAGTTTATCTTATAATATATTTAGAAAATTCAATGAGAATAATTCACCTCTAATGATAAAAGGATTAATTTTTTTTTTTTAATTTTATACCATACGAATATAAATTAATCGAACTAGTAAATATTATATATGTGATGATAATGATTTTTAACAAATTGTACGTTATAAGTTGTTAGATGTCATTGTCGTTGATATTATTTTCATTTGTATATAGTTTTTTTTTCCCTTTTTGCCATGAAACAATTGAGAAAATATTACGATTCGGCTTCTCTTTATTTTTCTCAAGTTTTTATTTTGATTAATGACACATGTCATAGGTTAAAATAAATGGTTAAGATTTAATTTTTCAAAATAAACCTCTAATCATGATTTAGTTAATAAATATATTATATATCACGTATCAAAATTATTATAATCTCACAGTCTTAGCAACATATTATTTTGTCCATATTATTTATGTAAACAAGTTTTCTTCCTATTATTTCTTTTTACGTAGGATTATTTTTTATTTTTCTTTTATAGAATATTTTTATTGTAATATTTTTGTTAAAAGTATATTGGTCCGTAATTAATAAATTACCTAGAGATAATCAAATCATTTTGATAAACTAATTTTAATTTCATAATAAGGTTAAGAATACGGTGATACCAGTACATACAGTAGGTTAATTATAGTTTTCATACTTCTATTCAGTTAATTATTCTTTTAATTAGATAAAAAATATTATATAAAAGAAAAATAAAAAAAAAGATCCTACGTAAAAAGAAATAATAGTAAGAAAACTTTTTTACTTAAATAATATGGACAAAATAATATGTTGCTAAAATTGTGAGAATATAATAATTTTGATATTTGATATATAATATATTTATTAACTAAATCATGGTTAGAGGTTTACTTTGAAAAATTAAATCTTAACCATTTATTTTAACTTATGATATGTCATTAATCCAAATACGAACTTGAAAAAAATGGAGAGAAGAGAAATGAAGAAAAGTCGGATCCAAAATATTATTAGTATTTGGATTGATAATAAACACTTAATGGTTATCTTTATTAAATTCTAATAATAAATAAAAAAGTATTATAATATGTTTATCATCATTTATTAATATTAAAAACCAGGAATAGTAAAAATTTCAAAAAATATTATAAATATTAAAAATCAAATGGTATAATTTATTTAGGATTTAGCATTTCTTTGATTAGTGATTTAAGAATTTGACATCATCTGATTAGTGATTATGGAATTTAACATCTTTTAAATCAATAGTTTCAAAATTCAATGTCTACTAATTAATGATTCTTAAATTTAATGTTATCTAATTAATGATTCTTAAATTTTATGTTTTCTAATTAAATGATACTTAAATTTGTTTCTCCAATTCATTTTCAATATTCATGAACCATGCACTTTGAGAATCTAAAAGAATTTAATTATAATTTGAGTGAAACAAAAAAAAATAAAACCATTTTAATACATTTACATATTTGTGCTAAATATTTATTTTCATCAACTTTTGTGATGGTTATATTTATCATATTTATTAATTTAATGTCTATCTTAATTTTTGCAAGTTAAAAAAATAAAATTAAATTAAGATTTAACACCATATAATAAGTGATTATAGGATACATGGTTATGGCATTTAATATTTTCTCATCAATGATTATATAATCTAACACTTTTTGATCGACGATTTTTAAATTTAACGTCTTCTAATAGGTGATTTTAGGTCTTGACACTTTTTCAGTGGTGATTATAGGAAATAACGCCTTCTGATAAGTGATTCTAGGATAATTTAATTAGTTTTTATCAGTGATTATAGGATATAACGCCGGAGTTCTGTTTAGTGTTTTTACGATTTAACATTTTCTGAGAACATATTTCGAGGTTTACCATTTTCAGATAACGCATTTCTAGGTTTACCATTTTCTGAGAACACATTTCAAGGTTTAACGTTTTCTTATTAGTAATTCCAAAATTTAAACGTCTTCTGCTCACTGTTTTCAGGATTTAACGTTTTCTAATCATTAAAGTTTCTTCATTTTATTTTCAATATTCACAAATCACTCTGAGAATCTAAATGATTAGAATTTATTTAGATACTTTAAGAATTATTTAGCTCTGAATAAGCAAAGAACAGTTGAAAAATAAAGATATTTGCCATCCGAACAATTTTTAGTGACACTTAGATTTATCCTAATTTTGTATGTAGACTAGAAAAAAATAAATTTGATTGATATATTAAAACAAAACAAAAAATACATACATATATATATATATATATATATATATATATATATATATATATGCAGTAGATGTGACTCTTTATTTCTTAATCAAAAGTCTCGACTTCGAGTTATAAAATTAAAAAAATCCTTAGTAGAGAGTGTTTTTCTCTATATGGGGTGATTCTGAAATAATCGAGCATAAGATAAAAAAAAAAAGGAAGAAGAATTATTAGTTTTATCTCCGAACTATTAACCGTCTTAAAAATTACCTACTTATTTAACTAACTAAACTTAGCTACAACCCCAAAACTCCTCTGATTTGCCACATGATATAACATTAGGTCTCAAACTCGAAATATAAAATTCTTAATAAAAAATAACACAAATATTAAAAATACTTATATACTTAACGAAGACTTAAAAATGTATTTTACTATATTGCAAGATCGAAAGTGTATTTTGTTCCGTGTATATTCTTTAGCAATTTAATGGTTGGATTCATAAGGCCAAAAGATTCTGTCTTTTTGTCACCCTCCTTCCTCTTTCCTTCCGAAAAGAAGATTTTGGGGTATTTAATTTTCGTATTATTTTCACTTTTTTCATAGGGTGGAGGG
>NC_028647.1:2794876-2829914 GCF_001406875.1 Solanum pennellii
GGGGTGTTGCAGAACTTTTTTTTTGATTTTATTACTATAAAAACCTCTAGCATATTGTATCTCTTACTCACTCTTTCTTCTTCACTAAACACTGAATAACTGTTCTTCAAAGTTTTTGCAATTCAGCACTAGTCAGTGAGTTTTCTTGGCTATTTCTGTGATTCTTTTTTCATAAAGATTACTTTTTTATGCATTTTTATGAAAAGGGTGATTTTGAATCTTTGATTATATGTTCTTTTACTTACAAAAATCTTGTTTTTTTTTAAGTTCTCTGATTTGACATGTGTACTTTTCTTGGATATTGGTTTTTCTTTGAAATGGTGCAATGGGTATGTGGATGATTATGGTGCTTTAAGCTTGGTATGTTATTTGGTTGTTTTCTGTTTCATTTTTTTTGGTGTTTTTATGCTTGTTTGGTATAATGTTGATGTGCATATCAAATTAATGGAGCCAGGTGACTGTTTCTATGTTTAATTTTTCATAAAGATCACTTTTTTTATGTATTTTTATGAAATGGGTGTTGAAATTTTTGATGATATGTTCTTTTGCTTACAGGGGTCTTCTTTTTTCTGGTTTGATATATGTACTTTTCTTGGGTAATGGTTTTTATTTGTGTTTCTTTAATGTGGTACAAATGAGTATGTAGATGAATAGGCTGCTTAAACCCTGGTATGTAACCTGGTTGTTTTCTGTTTCATCTTTGTTGGTGGTGTCTTTATGTTTGTTTGATTCAATGATAACAGATAAATGGAGTCAGCTGACCATTTCTGTGATTCTTTTTTATAAAAATCACTCTTTTATGCATTTTTTTAAAATGGGTTTTTCCATGGGGAGTTGAAGCATTATTACATGTTCTTTTACTTACAGAGTCTTGGTCTTTTTACTATTGATTTGATATGTGTACTCTTTAAATTTTGGTTTTCTTTGAAATGGTACTAAGGGTATTGTTATCTGGTTGTCATTTCATTGCAGTGTTTTATGTGTCTTCTTTGTTACTTTGTGGTGTCTTTACCTTTGTTTGGTACTTTACCTTTGTTTGGTTTGATGTTAATGTAGATAGCAAAATCAATGGAGCCAGCTGATTATTCCTGTGTTTGTTTTCCATAAAGATCACTCTTTTATATGTATTTTTTTGAAATGGGTGTTCATATGGAAGTTAAATCTTTAATTATAAGTGCTGAACTTACACGTCTTCTTAGATTTTATTAGCTCTTTAACTCTAGGCCAGACATAGTCATGTTTTAAGCCTTCTCTAGATTTTTTGAATTGGTGGCTGGCTCCCGTGTCTTAACTGCTATCATGTAACGGAGCTAGCATATCTTCGTTTGTACTCTTTGCATCTTCTTGATGCCGGTAATGAAACAACTTACTTCATCAAAAATAAATAAATAAATTAGTGCTGAACTTACAAAACCCTGTTTCTTTTTATGGTTTGATTTTCTTGGATTTTGGTTCTCTTTGTGTTTCTTTGAAGTGTGTATATTACATAAATTTTATGTATGATCACCTGGTTGTCGTTTTCTTGGAGAGTTTGTTGTTTCATTTTTATTACTTTGTTGGCGTTTTCAGTTTTGGTTGGTCTGATTTTAATGTAGAGAACAATCAATGGAGCCAACTGATGTTGCAGTCTCTGAAAACCAACAGCTCTCTGCTGACCCTTTGCCTTTTGCAAGAAGGTTGGCATCTTACATTTATTTTCTCTTTTAATGGAGTTAGGAAAAAATATTGATTGAAAAAAGAATTTTTTTTTAAGAAAATGAACTTTTGTAATGTACATGTTGATTTGTTATGTATAGTTATCAGTTGGAAGCTCTGGAGACAGCATTAAAGCAGAACACCATTGTTTACTTAGAGACTGGTTCTGGAAAGACCTTGATTGCAATTATGCTTCTTAGAAGCTATGCTTACCTTCTTCGGAAGCCGTCTCCATACATAGCTGTTTTCTTGGTCCCGACCGTTGTTCTGGTGACTCAGGTAGTACTTCTAGCTTCTCAATCTAGTCCCTTCAAGTTCATCATCTTAATGTGTATAGTTCTATTATCCACTAATTTCTCTCCAGTATAAAGATTGTAGAACTAATTTTTCCCCATTAGTTTTCTTATGTTATGCAGTTTGTTATATGTTTGAGGCAGCTTGGTTTTAGGTTCAAAACTGTGCATTTGAATTATCCTAATGTTGTTGATCTTGTTATTTGATAATTACAAGCAAGGAGATGCTCTGATGTTGCATACCGACTTAAAAGTGGGCAAATATTGGGGAGAAATGGGCGTTGATTATTGGGATGCTTCTACATGGCAACAACAAGTGGATGATCATGAGGTGTGTATGAACTATATTTTATCTTCAGTGACAAATTATTAACTGTAGCTTGAGTTCTTAAAAGAATTCCAGTCCTAAAGTTACTAAACAACTATATGGGAATAAAATGGAAATGACTTGTTTATCAATCCTCTCTATTGCCTGAAGTAATGGTAGATGGAGTATATGCTTCTATGCTAAAGTAAAGCCTGCATCTATATATTAATGCCCACAGCTGAAGGGTCAAGCCCGCAACAACCTAACTTTGACCTTAAGGGTTTGTATAGTTGGTGGGATAATAGATAACAATCCGGGATAGAATTTGAGATTATATCACTCGCATTTGGTTATGAGTATTAATTACTCCCAGAATACATTTTGTACTTAAATGGTGGGATATCCGAACCCATGTGATATACTTTTCTATCCCATTCCGGTAACCATTCGATCAAAATTGCAGTGAACCGTAGCAACATTTTGTACAGATCAGTTAAGGAAAAGAAATGATTGTAAAGTCTATTGAAATTAGTTGCTCATATTTGCTGGTATTGGGGTCTAGTGGAATAGTAATATGCTAATTGCTATTCTCCAAGGGAAGTTGCTAATGAGCTGCTGTTGTTTGCGTTAAGATTCTTTTTTTTTCTTGGAAGGGCTCTCTTCGAATATATTAGATCTGACGTTCAGCATTTATATACTAGAAATTAAGTTAGGCATTATATATTTATTATATTAAGATGCTTCATGAGTAATCACTGCAGGCTTGTCTTTCAGGTACTTGTTATGACTCCGGCAATACTACTTGCTGCTTTGAGGCACAGCTTTTTACAAATAGACATGATAAAAGTTATAATATTTGATGAGTGCCACAATGCACGAGGCAAACACCCCTATGCCAGCATAATGGTGGTACGTTGTTTTTGCTAAGATTGAATTTTCTGTAGGATAGTTTTTTGAGCTAATTGTTGATTATATTTTCTGAAGTAGTGCAATTTCTTCATCTGCACAATGTTGTTATATGAACTCTCTCGGTTCCCTACTTCGCAGCAACAGTACCCTACTTTTGTCATTAAGCAGAAAGGATGAGCAGCGTTATATCAACTACAATTGATTGTTTGTTAATGGATATCATAATTATTGTGTAGTTA
Source organism: Solanum pennellii (assembly GCF_001406875.1). Taxonomy (NCBI): domain Eukaryota; kingdom Viridiplantae; phylum Streptophyta; class Magnoliopsida; order Solanales; family Solanaceae; genus Solanum; species Solanum pennellii. The sequence goes on from NC_028647.1 coordinate 2,798,320, forward strand.
CTGCCACTTCAACAATATTTCATTTCAAAAGTTTACCAAAAGGAGATATTAGAGAGAATGCGTGAAGACATATATAGTGGATGAATTCTTTTGCATGCACACTATGTGATGTGTACATTTACCTGATGTGGAATCCCCTGTGGGCATGTCATTGGTTCTTTTGTACATGTGACCCACATAAGAAAAGATTTAACTAGAATCCTGCTTGAGCATGACTTGGTATGCTGCTTGAATGATTCTTATCTTAGAGGGTTAATATTCTTTCAGGAGTTCTATCATCACCAGTTAACCCATGAGAGCGCACAACTTCCAAGAATATTTGGGATGACTGCTTCCCCTATAAAGTCTAAAGGTTGGTGGGATTGATCTTATAGCTTTGTACATCTTTTGAGATTTTTCTACATCATAAAATACTGGTTTATCTCACTTTCTCTAATTCTCATGTTTATACTTTTTATGCAGGTGCTAGCACGGTACATAGTTACTGGCAAAAGATCCATGACCTCGAAAATCTTATGAATTCCAAGGTTCTCTCAATTAGTCTTCTTGTAGTTCAGAGAAAGAGCTGTGCATGCATTAAACTCTTAGCTTTTGAATGATTGTCATATCGTTTTATATGCAGAAAGTCATAAACACACATTTAGATAGATATTCCGTTCCTCTAATTGTGATCTCCCTTTGCAAATGAAGGTATACACGTGTAGCAGTGAATCTGTTCTGGCAGAGTATATCCCATTCTCAAATCCGAAGTTGAAGATATATGAACATGTGGATATTCCTTGCTCACTGTTTAATACTTTAGCTCATGACCTGGAAAGGTTGAAAGAAAAGGTAAACATCAATTCTTTAGCCAATGTATTTTGTCTTTCTACTTTGCAGAATGTTCATGCTAACCTTTCATCCTGCTCTGAAGATATCAATTATCATTTTAGCTTATTTTACCTCTCTACTTCTCTACATCGTGTGCAACCAGAAAACAGAAAGTTTCTTGAAAGAATACCGAGACTACTAAATAAACCTTAATCTATCCTTATAGTAGCGACTGGAGAAATCATGTCTTAAACATATGGGTCAAACTTTTTTGCTCTTCCAGTTTTAGTTGTTTAACTTTTCTTATCATTGCAGCATGAATGTTCGATTTCAAAGTCAAACCTGTCTGCCATGAGTGCTGGATCTGCAAGAAGACGTTTATCAAAACTTCACATGGCTTTCTTATTTTGTTTGAGTGAGATGGGTGTGTGGCTGGCTTTCAAGGTAAATTTTTGTTCCTTGCTGGAGTAATAAACAGTGCCGGCTCTATGCTATGAAAAATAAGGCCTTTGCCTTAGGCCCCAAAATTTTGGGGCCCCAAATTTTTGTCAAGAATAAATTATTTATTAAATTTTTTATAGAAAAAATTGATTATTTATGATAAAAGGTATAATTTTTTTAAAATATATTATTTTATCCTCTTTAACATCTTTTGTACTTTGTAAAAAATAAGAATTAATAGTGAAAGTGTTGAACAAAATGAGTTACAAATTCTTTTTTATTTCTTTTTAAATTTTAGTTTCAAGCATTATTACAAACATATTAAAATGAGGTATACTTTGTCATCAACTTCTTGAGTCAAATTCTATGGTTCTAAACTCTTATCTTTGTTTAATATTTGTCAAGTTATTACTTATAGCATTATGTGAATAATACATATAATAATTGCTTGAAATGATGTTTTTTAATGTTGAGTTGATAAAATCTTACCTAAAACTAATATTAAATACTAGTAATTTCCATCTAAATAGTGTAAGAAAATAAATTTTGAATAAATACGCATATGAAGTTTATTAATATTTTAGGCCGCGAATTAAAATTTTGCTTTAGGCCCCCAATTACGTCGAGCCGCCACTGGTAATAATTAAATAAACGTTTTGTCCTTGATCAGTTTCCTAACATGACTTTGTTTTGAATCAGGCAGCTGAGTTCTTGTCCTTTGAAGAAAATGATTTCTTTTCATGGGGAGAATTTGATGCATGTGCTCAGACAATTGTTAGAGATTTCAGTTTGGGTGCATCTAAGATTTTTTCGGCCCGCTTACCTTCAGGTATCATAGTTAGCAACATCCATGTTCTTTTTTCCTTGAGCTGTAAGATTGTTTTTTGATTTCCTTCTGCAATCTGTCTCTCTCTCACTCACTCTCTCTTCCCTGTAAACATAGGGCCACATTGGTCAATTGGTGGTGATATTCAGGCAAATGCGGATGCTGGATATTTGTCATCCAAAGTTAATTGTCTTCTAGAGTCTCTTCTTGAGTACAGGTGAGAGCGCTTGAATGATGAATCTACTAATTAGTCAATAGCGTTAATGTTAGTTCAATCAATTGGGGTTTTGGATAATAAATAGAAAAAAGGGAAGTGGTCGGTTAGATTCTTTTAAATATTGAGCCTACTTTGGATTCATCAATAATAGTGAGAACTTTCCTTGGGGCTCAATTTGGACAGTTTCTGAGATTATTTTTCTGTTGTTTGGAAATAGGATTCTATATTTTAGTGATTTACTTCGTTGATAACAGGGACCAAAAGGATTTGAGATGCATTATATTTGTTGAGAGAATTGTTACAGCCATTGTTCTTCGGTCTCTACTGAATGAGTTGCTTCCGGAACGAAGTGGTTGGAGAACTGAGTATACAGCAGGGCATGTTTCTGTGCTCCAGTCACAGAGTAGAAAAAGTCAAAATAAAATTGTTGAAGAATTTCGCAAGGGGCTGGTAAGTCTAATTTTTTTTTTAGATAGTTTCTGAAGATGTTAAGTCTGACATCCATGCAAACACTGCAGGTGAACATTATTGTAGCGACATCTATTCTTGAAGAGGGCTTGGATGTTCAAAGTTGCAATCTTGTGATTCGATTTGATCCATCAGCTACTGTTTGTAGCTTTATACAATCACGTGGACGAGCTCGAATGCAAAACTCCGACTTTCTTCTGATGGTCAGAGAGTATGTTTTGTCAATCTATTCCAATTGATACTATGAATGTTTTTCAGTGTTCTCTTATTATTGTTTTTGGTGTATTATTTACTGGATGCTATTTCTGATGTTGTCACTTGCTATTTGCACTACTGTTATAGAAGTATTAAATTAATTATTTAAAAGAATCTAATAGACAAACAATTACTTTAGCTCTTAACATCTTGTGCAATTTGGGAAATTTGATTATAACAATGAACTGATCATTCTCATTTTGACTCAAATCCTAGTGGGGATGATCCAACCCTTACTCGCATGCAAAACTATATGGCTAGTGGAGAGATAATGCGGCAAGAATCATTACGCCATGCTTCTATTCCATGTTCACCTCTAGATGATGAATTGTATGATGAGCCTTGCTACAAAGTTGAAAGCACAGGAGCAGTTGTCACCCTCAGTTCTAGCGTGTCATTGTTATACTTCTATTGCTCAAGGCTACCGTCGGATGGGTTTGTACTCTGCATATTCTCTTGCTATGTATTAAGGATTCTGGTATCACTGAGTATTTCATGTGTTAAATATTGCATCATGGTCTGGCATTCAATTCAATTGTAGGTACTTTAAACCCAATCCTAGGTGTGTGATTGATAAGGAAACAGGAACCTGCACACTACAACTTCCCAAAAGTTCGCCACTGCAAAGAATTATTAGTGTACAGGGGAATAGAAAAATATTGAAGCAACTTGCATGCCTGGAAGCTTGTGAAGAACTTCATCGTGTGGGTGCCTTGACTGACAATCTTGTTCCTGATATCGTGGAGGAAGAAACCATCAACAAAGAATTGGGTAATTCTAACATCTTTTATCTAATGTGGGTTTTTTGGATTGTGATGCTCCACTTCTAACCTATTATATTGTGCAGAATGTCAAATCCAGACTGTTGAAGAATCAAAATACTTTCCACCAGAATTGGTTAGTCATTGCAGCAATGATTCAGAAGCAGTGTACTACTGCTACCTAGTTGAGATGCAACATGCCTCTTACAACGACTTCGAGCTTCATGAGATTATACTTGCTGTTAGGACAAGGCTCAAGTGTGATGATGAAATACTGGCATTTGACTTGGACGTTGATAGGAGGGGACTCTTGCAAGTTCAACTTAATTATAGTAAAGTTGTTACACTTACTGCTGAAGAGGTGATTATAGTTTTGATGGCTCTTATCATCTCTTTACTCGTTACCTATAAAAATAATTGGTGATACTTTTTTTTGTTCTATTGATCTCTTTCTCTCCAGATTCGACGATGTCAGAGGTTTCAAGTCAGTGTCTTCAGAATTCTTCTTGACCGTGATCTGAGTATACTGCAGGATGCTTTGGGTGCAGTTCAATCGCCTATTGGTTCTGCAGTTTCTGATTATCTGTTGCTCCCGTCTTTGGGTAGTACCCCTGAAATAAATTGGAAATGTGTGAATTCTTTGCTGTTTCCGTCTCAAGTTCTTGGGGATAAGCATATGGATTGGTGTTCTACTCAAGATCGCAAACGCAGTGTGAACACCAAAAATGGGTTGGTATGTAGCTGCATGTTGGAGAATTCATTGGTCTTTACACCTCACAATGGCCATATATACTGCGTTACCGGTTTTTTGGATAAGTTGGATTGCAACTCATTGTTGGGTATGAGAACTGGAGAATCCATAACCTACATAGAATACTACAGAAAGCGGTTTGTACAATTAGCTTCTGATTTTCTGGTGCACCTTCTCCATATATCATCTTTTGGTTTCATAACACTTAAGTAAGGTGCGGTTTACAGGCATGGGATCAACATATGCTTTGAAGAAGAACCACTTCTTAGGGGAAAACATATTTGTAAAGTGCGCAATTACCTTCAGAGAAGCAGAACTCAGAAGGCTAAAGGTTCGATCACAGGGTTCTTCTTTTGTTATAATGCTTATGTATGATCACTTAGCTTTGGCTCCTTTGCAGATTCAACTGATTCATCTGTTGAGTTGCCTCCTGAAATTTGTTCCCTCATCATGTCACCTCTCTCTATTTCTACACTTAATACCTATTCATATGTTCCTTCAATCATGCATCGGATTGAGTCCTTGGTTATGGCCTCAAACTTGAAAAGAATGCATTTGGATCACTGCACACTGAATGTTCCTATTCCAACCGCTAAGGTATGTGCTGCTATGATCTCATCTCAGATCTTTGCTCTAATTAAATCAGTCTTTCTTAAGCTGTGAGCTACATACATACTCTTGTTTCCACAACTTATTCCTTGGTTTATTATTTTAGATTCTGGAAGCAATGACAACGAAGAAATGCCTTGAGAAGTTTCATTTGGAATCACTTGAGACACTTGGAGACTCTTTTCTCAAATATGCTGCCAGTAAAAAGCTGTTCAAGACTTACGAAAATCATCATGAGGGTCTTCTCACTGTCAAGAAAACTCAGATTATTTCCAATGCTGCACTATGCAAGCTTGGATGTGCTCGTAAAATACCGGTAGGTATTCCTTGGTGGTCAACTCCATGTTTCTTTTAATCTTGGGTGACTTATTGTTTTTCTTTCGGATATGTCTCGTTGGTGCTTAAGGATAACCAGGGGATTTTTGCTCGTACACTTCGACTAAAGATCCAATATTGACTGTTATTCATGCCTGCCCCCTAAAAGTTGTCAACTCTTGCATGTATACTGTTTGTTATAATGGAAATTTGTAGTTATTTCATAGTTGTAAAACATGCATATTTCGTCAGTGCATCAATTGGAGTACAATTATTTTAAGACATGTCAATTTGAGCGAGTGCTTTGGGATACTTGTATCAGTAATTATCTCCGTGAATTTTTGAAGAGTTCATGCAGTTCCTTTATATTTTATTGGTTTAACTGCATAGTATCAATTTTGTGGATGCAAATGCTATCTGAATTCTTTTTCTATTTTTCTTCTTTTTGGTTTCCCTTAAATAAATACCTTTGATTACAGGGATTTATCCGTAATGAACCATTCGATCTTAAAGCATGGATCATTCCTGGTGATAATTCTCAAGTTCACAGCTTCGACGAAGAGCTCCTAACGTCCTCAGATAAAATGTATAGTAGGGTAAAACAGAAGATTAAAAGTAAGAGAGTAGCTGATGTGGTCGAGGCACTAATAGGTGCCTACCTCAGTTCGGGTGGGGAAGTAGCGGCTTTGTCATTTATGAAATGGCTTGGAGTGGACATCAATTTTGTTGATGCACCTATGTCAAGGCACTTTCCCATGAATGCTGAGAAGCTAGTTAATGTCAGATACTTGGAATCCCTGCTACATTACAAGTTCAATGATCCTTCTCTGCTTGTTGAAGCGCTAACTCATGGATCTTACATGCTACCTGAAATTCCACGATGCTATCAGGTTATTCCCGTAAACAAATATTATCCATCTTAATGTTGTTAAATACTTAGAACTATATGTGTATCCTCACATTTGGACCAATCTATTGTATGAGCACTCAAGATGAGTAATATCATAGAAACAGCAGTACTTGAAATATGCATCATGATTGCACGAAATGAATCATTTTTTTGTTGTGTTGTGGTTTCTTTGCGGTATATTCAGCCTTTCTTGCACACTGAGAGCCAAGAGGATAGATATTCAATAGATATTCACACTTCCAACATTCATAGTTTCTTCCTTTAAAATCGATATTCGTGTCTTTTTTAACTCTATTTGATTCAAATGCTCATGTGATCTCCTGGCTTTGCAGCGCTTGGAATTTCTTGGAGATGCAGTGCTCGATTATGTTGTTACAGCACATCTCTATTTCAAATATCCTGGACTGACTCCAGGACTAATTACTGATTTGAGGTCTGCCTCCGTAAACAACGAATGCTATGCTCAATCTGCAGTTAAGGCTGGCCTGCACAAGCACATTCTTCATGCCTCCCAAGATCTCCAAAGGCAGATATGTAGTACTGTTGAGGATTTCGAGAAATTGAACCTTGACTCCACGTTCGGATGGGAGGCTGAAACTACTTTCCCAAAGGTATTGAATACTTGCCTCGAAGTTAAAGATATAGAAGAAAAAGTCACTGAAAGCTCTTTCTGCAATCCTTCCCATTGTCCAGAGCTTCATTTTATGCCACAGATTTGTCTTATTTTTTGTTTTTGGTTCGCTATAGGTGCTTGGAGATGTTATAGAGTCTCTTGGTGGTGCGATCTTTGTTGATTCTGGCTTTGACAAAGACACTACATTTCAGTGCATACGACCTCTTTTGGAACCGTTGGTTACACCTCAGACATTAAAGCCCCATCCGGTAAGAGAGTTAACTGAACTATGTGACCAGAAAGGTTATATAAAGAAGAAGGATGTCGTCTCTCGTGAGAATGGTATAGCTTATATCACAGTAGAGGTCGAAGCAAATGGCGTTGTCCACACGAGTACATGCTCGGGACGAGACAAACTAATAGCCAAGAAGGTGGCTAGCAAAAATGTGCTCAAGTCTCTGAAAGAATGTCCATCTAATGCTTCTGAACAGTAGTTACAAAATTCCCAGAATTGCATCTAATATTGTAAGTGTCATTCTGTTTGGGTGTGTTGTTTCATAATGTACTGTTGGATTTGTTGTTATGTGAAAAATGAAAGATTCTCCATTTATGGTTATTTTCTTTCGTAAAGACGGATTTAGTCGAGAAATCTTTCTTTTGAATAGTTTCAACATCCTCGTTGAGAGTAGCTTTGTGAGACGTTTAGTAGTCTCTGAATTGGTCTTCGGATAATGTGATCTATGTTATAGTGTTTTTGTTCTTTTACAAGATTAAAGCCTCAAAATATCAAGGGGCTAAAGCTAATACTATATAGTTATTTGTGAAATTTCGTTGAATATATAAATATTTTTTATAAGTCAAAATCATAAGAGCATATTCCAAATTCTGAAAAGATGCTTCTTGTTATTATTATTATTTTTTTAAATTACTAATCTCTGTTTTTATTTATACTTCATCATTTTAGATTTTACGTTTTTAAATAAATAATGTATTCTTATTTATTTATTTTTTTAACTCAAATTTTTAATAAATAAACATTTATTTATAATTAATTAATTAATATAAATTAATTATTTAATTTTCTTATATTGATCGAATTCATACTTTAAAGTCGATAATTTTAAAACGTAAAATAAGAATAATTATTTCATTTATACATAAATTTAATAAGAACGACGTATAAATAAAAAACAGAAAGAAATAATTAATGAACTTGTATTTGGTGATTGAGTTGTTTTTATCTAGACTAGAAAATAGCGATAGTTATTTTATTGTTTTATTAATTGCTTATTGGACTTTTGATTTCTTTGAATAGTTTCTTCTTCTTTAAACGTGTCATTTTTATCAAAAAAAAAAAAAAACCAAAGTTTTATAAAAGAAAATAAAAAAAAGAACTAAAATAATGCAAAAATAAGATATGAATAAATTTTCATATGGAACAAGAGATATTACAATAAATAAAAATATATTTGGAAGATTTCTCACTAAAAAATTGTGTTTACGATCATTTTGAGAAAATAACATTTAGAGTTATTTCATTTAAGACGAAATAAATAAGGATAATTTATGATTTATTTTTAAATAATTGACTAAAATGATCTTAAAATTAATTAATACCTCAAATTAATAACAATTTTTTTTCGAACGATTAAATAAATAAAAATATATAGGTGGTTCACAAATGCAAGAAAAACATCATGGAAAAAAAAAACACTTGACAATATTATATACGAAAGTGTTTTTTATTTATTACTTCCTCTATATTTTATGTAGCAATTTTTACATTTCGAGATTCAAGTATTTTGAATTATTTATAATTATTATTTATAGTATTCTTTACGTAGTTTATAAATATATAAATTTCATTTTAAATTTTTTCGAAGACGACATACGTAAATATCCTGTCAAAGTTAAACTGTTTTACGTATACTCCAATTTTTCACATTATTTATTGAAAAAAACAAATATATGATTATTATTTTTACGATTAAACATTAATAAATTTCGAGTTTTCTCCTTTATCTAATACTAGTACACGTATAAGTATTAATGATCCGTCTCTATTTATGATAATAATAATATGTCCATTTTTGACAATTTTTTAAAATAAAAATATATATGTTGAACAAGATTTCTAAGTAGAACACTTAAAACGTAAAAATTATTTTCGATAAATATTGAATTTTTTAGAATAATTGAAATTACATTTTTATTGTCATAATTTTCAATTATTACACAACATCTCGGAAATCAAAGAGGATAAAGTATACTCTATACCTTCTATTCTGATAAAAATTATTTTTGATAGATACTGAATCTTTTAGAATAATCGAATTACATTTTCAGTGTCGTAATTTTCAATTATTACACAATATTTTGGAAATTGAAGATGATGAAATATATTGTATACATATACTTTACTTCTATTCTCGTAAAAATTATTTTCGATAGATACTCCATAATTGAAAAAATATCATTTTCACATTTTTCCACACACTTCTTTCAATCAAAAGGACTAATTAATTAGTCCACCAAATTATATTTTTTTTTACAAATACAGAAAAAAAAAGGACAATTTTTCTTCAATGCCAGTTTTCACTTCAGCAGCTCAACTACCACAAACGGAGAGTTAACCGTCGCCGTTCGGAGCTCCGGCGAAGTTTCAAATGTTGACGGAGTACTTCTCTTGTCTGTTACCGGGTCGGAGGTCCGATTCCGGTAACGATGTTGTTGCTGATAGAAACCCGGTTTTGTTAGTATCGGGTATTGCTGGGTCCATTCTCCATTCTAAGAGTAAGAAATTTGGTAGTTTCGAGACCCGAGTTTGGGTCCGAATTCTCCTAGCTGAACATGAGTTCAAAAAAAAGTTATGGTCAATTTACAATCCAAAAACAGGTTAGGCTTTTTTTCTGGATTTTTAGTTTATATGAGTTTTGAATATATTATTTATATATATTTTTAATGATTTTTATTAGCATAAATGTAGAGTTTGAGGAAAATATTTACATTTTACTGCTTTTTTTGTATGTGTTAGTTGAATCGAGGGTCTATCTGAAACAGTTTATGCACACTACTTTCGTAGTACCTCACTTGTGCGATTACACTGAGTATGTTGTTGGTGGAATATAGAGTAGTAGTGTTTTGCTAGTAATATTTTGTTTAGTATTTTGGTTAAAACAAGTGATTATGGGTATTGTTTGGATATATGCAAAATAAATGATTTTGTTCATAAGTACTTCCTTCGTTTCGATTTGTTTTGACTTAGTTTCATTTTGTTTGTGTGGCTTGGACTTAATGAAGAAAGACTTTTGAATCTTGTGATGTTAAACTAAACTAATGATATGTCGAATATACCAAAGTAACATGGAACGTGGAAAGTTTGAATTAAAGAGTTGTCAAAAAAAGGAAAGAGACATTCTTTTTTAAATGGACTAAAAAGCAAAGTAGGACAAACAAATTGAAATGGAGAGAGTTATTTATGTTGTGACGAGAACTGTTTCATATAATTGTAACGTGTAAATAAACGGACACTGGAAGATTGTATAGAGTATGCATTGAAAAGGTCTTATTTTTAAAATAAAACTTTTGGGCGAATTGTTGCATCTTATTGTTGGTTTTGGTGTGTGATATTCAGGGTATACAGAGGCATTGGATGATAGCACAGAGATAGTAGTGCCACAAGATGATTATGGACTCTATGCAATTGACATTTTGGATCCTTCACTAGTACGTTTTGCATCATCAAGTGGTTACAAGTGTATATCTATGTGCTTTAGTATCACGTTTTATCAATAAAGAGAAATTGTAGTTTTGCTACGTCAAATTTGTATGGGGAGATGATATAATCTTGACAATATCTATATCACCTTTGTATATATAGATGCGGAATATTTTAAGTAAAATTCCCTGTCCCAAAAAAAGTAATTAATGGAACCAGTATTCTCAGAGGCTAAGAGCCTTAAAAAGCAGTTCAGGTCTATGGGGGCGTTAAACATAAAGCGCAATTGAAGTGTGGGCTTTAGTTTAAGAAGGCACAACTAAGAATTTTTTAAAAAATATATGCAATGTTAGAAAACTAAGTACTTCATTCATAATGATTTCTTTAACAATTTTAAAATCATTTTGCTAACCATAATTAGCTTAGTACTGTTCTATTCAGGATATAACTTATTGGCAATGTGGTGCATGCCTTACTAACTTGTCTTCATGGAAGTGCAGCCTAAGTGATGTGAAGCGCCTACCCTGAGCTTTAGGGTTTAAGGGCACCTCTTTTTGACAACACTGAATGGAACATGAAGTTTGAGTAAAATAAACTTCAAGATTTCCATTCTGGATTTAAGAATGTTTTTCTTCTTAAAGAAGACATCACTGGATTTTACATTTGATTCAGGCAGTGCTAGAGGCTAAAAGGAAATGGTAGGGGCAGCCACCCTTACTTTTCAATTTCCGTAGCAGTAAAGTTCTAGAAGTTTTCTTGGGAAATAAATTGATAAATTTATCTGGCTAATTGTAAAAAATAGTTTCTATCCTTTCCTACAAAACTCCCACTTTCTTTTGTCTCGGATATTGATATTGGCTCTCGGCCTCTGGTTTCATTTCAGTAGTTTCCTTTACCTCGCGTGAAAATATTTTATGAAAGGAAATTGGCCAATGAAACAAGTCTGTGAAAATGAGTTTTTTTTTAATAAAGTAAGTGGTATTACTAACAGCATCAAGAAGATGCAAGAATTACAAGATATGGTATTTGAGCTTACAAAAAATCTCTGGCCAACTATACAAACTATCTAAGCCAGAACAAGTGAGTTAATGAAGTCCTAAAGTTGTTTTGCATTAACAGCTGGATACAGGTTGGACCAACTAAACAAATTTGCAATGCATCTACCCTTCAAATTGCCTAAAGCAGCTGACTCTCCATCAAAACATCTCCTATTCCATTCTAACTGAATGCACCAAACCAGATCTTCTTGATGGTTTTATCGACTTTCCATAGGCTCCAACTCTCATAAGCATCCTTAACTGTGAGGGGTGTGGTCCAATTGAGACCAGAAAACAAAAAAACATACTCCATTTTTCTGAGGCCACCTCACAATGAAGAAGAAGCTGTCTGGGGGGTTTCAACCTCTTTTTTGCACATATAGCATCTGTTCGGGAGTTGCATTTTCCTTTTCTTTGTGTTTTCTTGGTGAGAAATGCCTCATATAGAGCTGTTCAGGTAAAACAAGCAACTTTAGGAGGTAGCCTGGGGAAAGATGGGGATAAAGAGTAAGGATTGAAGCCCTCTTAGCTCTGCCAGGCACTGGATAGGGGTTAACTCCGTAAATGTGTAGATCTTGGTCCTCCTAATGAGTTTCCAGGGCCATTTATTTATCATGGGGTTTCTAGAGCATAGCTGTTGGTACCCTTCCTTGACTGTATAAACTCCTTTTTGGTGTCCCCATTTGAACTTATCAACTGCCTGGGGATCAATGTGACAATGTTCTAGTCTAGCAAAAAGATCTGCCAGATCATTCACTTCCCAACTGTGCATATTCCTTCTATATATCATGTCCCAGTTGGTACCTTCTCTATTAGCAGCAATAATAGAATTGGGAGCGTAAGTAATTCTAAACAGATCTTGGTAAGACGATGAAATTTAGTTCACTAGGTGTGAATTATGGACGATGAATAGTGAGAATTACTCTTGCATAATTGAGGACATATTGAAGTTCTTTGACTTTTGAAATAATAGTATAATACTTGTAGTATTACCTATCAAAAAGATACCAGTGGTTAGCCTCATCTATTTTAACTCTAAATGCCCTACGAAAAGTAAATATGTGTTAAATCTTTTTTGTTTCTTTTCCTCTTCTGCAGTACTTTCCTTTAATGAGATCATAATCTTCTACTGGTGTTTGATTTCCAGATGGTTAAGTGTGTACACTTGACCGGTGTATACCATTTTCATGATATGATTGATATGCTTGTCAAATGTGGATATAAAAAGGGAACTACGTTGTTTGGTTTTGGTTATGACTTCCGCCAAAGTAATAGGTATTATTTAACCGCTGAAATTTCCATTGCCACTATGTCATATTGCACTGTAGCATAGCTTACTATTTGATAAGTTGTTGAATGTGATGGTATTAAACAATAGAAGCTTAGTTCTATTTTGCCTTATTTGATTTTTATGCTGAAACTATCATCACACTTGAGGGACCTTTTAGCACATGGTTGCAGGATTGACAAAGCAATGAATGACCTGAAAGAAAAGTTGGCTACAGCTTATAAGGCTTCTGGGGGAAGAAAAGTTGATATTATTTCGCATTCCATGGGCGGATTGTTAATCAAATGTTTCATTTCTCTTTATAGTGATGTAAGTGCAATTGCTTGATACTTATTCAGTTGCAAATCACCTACAGCATTTAATAAAGTTATGTTAATCATAAGAAGATAAAGTTTGATGTGTCATAAGTGGTGTGCACAAGAGGAGGCGGTTTGGCCTGTTGTTACCGTTGGTCACCTATGTTCTCCAATTTAAGATAATGTCTTCCTATTTGTTCTGCTCATGTATCTTTTCTATTTTACTTTTCTGTTTCCCTTCATTCCTGCCTAGCTTCTTGATTTAGAATTATCACTCTTCCATGAGTGGCATCCCTAAATGCAAACAATTACCTTTCAGGTATTTTCCAAGTATGTGAATAAGTGGATTACCATTGCCACCCCATTTCAAGGTAACTTTTCTTTCCTTCTCTTTGCAACTTTTTGCAGATGATGTCTATTTTGAATTGCTAAGATATCCTTCTTACCAGTCTGAGAATGCATAGATAATGCATATAGTGATATAAATTTGATCACCATATTTGAGCACCACCTCCCCCTCCAACAACAAAAAAAGAAGTAGATGGTCAGTGTAACTAGAGAAGGTCAGGCAGCATCAGAAGCTTACGCTTATCTTTTGGTGGGGGGAGAAAGAACCAATAACTAATTGATAATAGTTGCACTGAATACAATCTACAGCTTCTAATTCTGAATCATTGTCAAAGATTTTTTATTTTTTTTTGCAAAATACTCTCGCCGTTCACTTTTACTTGTCCACTTTGGACTTTGCATGCCCCTTAAGAAACAATAATTAATATGAATATTTTACTATAATACCCAATTGATTGATGTTTAGTATTAGGTCTTGGAAAATGATTTGGAGAATAAGTAGTAAACGTTTTGGGAAAAACGTAGAAAAAATAATTGTTTTCTCTTGATATGTTAAAAGCCACAAGTAAATTTGAAAATCTATTGGTTTAGTGGACAAGTAATAATGAACAGAGGGAGTAGTAATAGTATCGCATATAATTGGTGGAAGATTAGTTTGTATTTACGAACTCCAGTACAAGCTTCACAAAAGAATATTATGACTTTTTTCTTCCAGATTTCTGGTGAAACATTACCTTGGCTAGAGTTGGTAGTCCTTAACAAATGCCCCTGAACCTCAAGACTGTGAGTTACAAGTGTGCAGAATGCTAATGTTCATCTCTTGTAAACAGGTGCTCCTGGATGCATTCATGATTCTCTTTTAACTGGAGTGCAGTTCGTTGATGGATTTGAAAGCAACTTTTTTGTGTCAAGGTGGACAGTTCATCAATTGGTAAGCCTCTCTTGTTTAGGAAACTTGTGTGAGTCTCCCTATTAATAACTTCTGCAGAAAAACAAAGCTTAAGCTTACTAATAGTTCCTTATTTGTTGATTTAGATAGAAAATGTGCATTGGATGATGAATTTAATTTATCTGCCTCCTTATTTACCGAAGACAAGTTCTTTTTTACTCAAGTGAAGTTGTCAAATACAAACTACGCTCGATGCATGTCTTAACTTCATATGCATCATCTCGTACAAAGATATCTTCCTCAGCGTTTCCAGTCATATCTTCAATGGCCCTAGATAGTTTATAGAATATATCTGATAAAAAATTAAAAAATTTAATAGAATATATCAGAAGAGTTCCCGAAACTGAATGCTCAGATTGTAGTGCTAGGCCTTGCCAGAATTTTTTGAATCTTACTGATGCATCTTTCAAACAATATGGTTATCTAGACATTGAGTTAAACTGGAAATGTTGTCTGATTGGGGTATGACTGTTCTAGTGTTCTTTCACCTGGTAGTTCTTGTATTTCTTATGATATGGTATCTGTCAATGTTGCAAATATTGTCTATGTTGTCATCCTTTAGATGCCGACTAGAGTCATAGTTCCTTTCCGTCTTTAGAGTTCTCGTAAGATGAACTTTGATTTACTCAAGTTTTATCTTTTGCAAGTTGATTGAGTGCCCTTCAATCTATGAGATGTTGCCAAATCCTGACTTCAAGTGGGAAAAGCAACCTGAAATTCTGGTATGGCGGAAAAAATCCAAGGATGGGAATACAATGGTTAAATTAGAACGTTATGATGCTAGCACAAGTGTGACTCTCTTTGAGGAAGCATTGAAGAGCAATGAGGTATATCTCTTAGCTATCTTTAGCCACTAGAATTATTAACTTCATATTGCCAGTTTTAATTTCACACTTCTAAATTTCCCCAACTCGGTGATTAGTTATTAAAATGAGAAGGCTTGTTGTTTTTTGAGAAAGCATTTTGTGATCTCATGCATGCTTGAACTAGTCAAAACTAAAGTAATGAGGCTTGAATAAAATAAGTGTGCAATGCTGAGAAGTGCCACTTGGACGAATTGTACTTTTAAGAGGACAAATCTAATTCAACCAAAAGCAAAGGTGTAACTACTCTATGCTCACTTTACTAGTAGGTGCGGGTATAACTAGCCAAAATATGGTGCTCATATCTGTGCTGTAGTACTTCAACTAAAAAAATACTTCAATATTGTTTGTTATAATACTTCAAAGTTCAAATGACCATGAGCTTTCCTTGCATGCCTTGTGTCAAATACCCGCTAAGCTCATTTTTATGAGAATCTGGCAGGGCTTAGAGGTTAGGATTAAACTTGAGTTACCCTTTTTCTACATGTCTTGTCAGGATGGTGATATATCTGTCATCATCTTGAAGTGCAGCAACCATATAAGGATGGACAAATAGAACATATATCTCATACATAGAGATAAATGGATAATTTGTTATTATTACCTTGTGAGTTTTTCAGCTGTCATTGTTGGTTTTGGATGATACTGATTACAGATTGTTTCTCTGATGCATATCTATGACTAGAGTGCAGTTGCCATAGCAAGTGATTTAATTTTTCCCTCTTTTCCTGAATTGCAGCTCAACTTAAATGGTAAAACAGTGCCTCTACCTTTCAACTTATCAATTCTTGATTGGGCAGCTAGTACTCGCAAAATTTTAAAGGATGCTCAATTACCGAAAGGGATCCCCTTATATAACATCTATGGGACATCTTTTGATACACCTCTTGATGTTAGGTACGTAACTGTATCTTATCATACAGATTAGTACTTTGTGTTTGAGGCTCTGCACTATTTGAGGTGTACATGTTTCTTTTATAGTTACGGTTCAGAAGCTTCTCCAATCGAGGACATAACGAATGTCTGCCATACAATGGTAACTAACTTTATTTCTTTTTCCTTGCTAGTAAGAGTGACATTCTGATGTTCCAAAATTCTGCATGTTTTCTCTGTGTTTGTGATTTGTAATCAAGTGATCAACAAAACCCTACTACATCCAGAATCACCTTTTAATTTACCTATACATGTATGAGATAATAATACAGGCACTCATAGTCAACTTTTTTAATAACAAACCACCTGTACGGTTGGAAAGTTGGCAGAGCCCTATCAGTACTCATAAATATAAGATAAGAGTTTCATCAGGTACGGATTCTCTGTTAGAACTCTGGCTTCGATTACACAAGTTATTTCCCCTTGATAATAAGAAAGTCAAATCCTATATAAAATCTAGAAAAGAGATAATGTGTATCGTCAAGATAAATAAGGCATTTGCTTTCATAGGTTGTACCATTATAATTTGTGGCGCATGGAATAGTTGACCCCGTCTAGCAAGAGAATCTGCAAATTAATGTGGCGTATGTAATCACTGACCACATTTATCTAGAGATCTTGTGACCCACATATCTTTCCTAGGACAATGTTTACGATCTTTTTTCCAGTTTCAATAAGATTACCTCCAAAGATACAAGCCCACACCTTGAGGAGGATAGCACGTTTTGTCCCGGAAGCATTAGTAATGCTTGTGATTGTTGTTGTAATCACCCAGGAGAATTTAATGACTTTGTCAATCATCATTTGGGTTCTTTAGGGTAGTGGATAGCGACTAATATGTGAAATGTTCACGGGGATGAAATTCATTCTGTGTTAAGATATTACATGTCTTTACTGTTATATAATGCTTCCTGAAGCTTTTCTACTTATTATTACCTATTTCCGTTGTGATCTAGCCCCAATATTCCTTCGTGGATGGTGATGGAACTGTTCCAGCTGAATCAGCAATGGTATGATTCTTCCTTTCTCTATTTTTTCCTTACACTTCTTTTATATTAGAAGATTAATGGTATCTTGGCTGGTGCGAGGCAACATGTACCCTGTGGAATTAGTCGAGGCTTTGCGCAAGCTGGCCCGAACACCACAAATATTTTTTTTAAAAAATGGCATCTTGGTATTTTTAGTACACAGAGTCTGATACTAATTAAGAAAAAGAAAAAAAGATCAGGGCTTCCATCTGAACTAGCGCCTTAAGCTGGAAGGCAAATGAAATTACGTTGTATGATATCATATATATATATATAACAAAAGAGTCCTCGAAGAAAGAAGCCATTTTTACGGTATTTTCGCTTCCAGTCCGTAATTAGATCTTCAAGCTTAGTCCAGTCCGGATCCATATATATATAAGAGAGAAACATAACGTCTATGGTGACGCTATTGACAAATACTCAATATCTTGGTTGATTGCTGACCCTCGGCTGATAATTCCGCAGGCTGATAATTGTGAAGCAGTGGAAAGAGTAGGAGTTCAGGCTGGTCACAGGGGACTATTACGCGATGAGAAAGTTTTCGAGCTTATTAAGAAGTGGCTTGGCGTCTCCGATAAAAAGAAGGTGCATTCCACAACCTCTAGAGTAATGGACCTTTATGCAGGTCAATAGTTGTAAACAATGTGTTCAGCTCATTCTTAGACCCTTTCCCTTTTGCTTCTCTCAGCTTTATTAGTTAGTAGTTATAAGTATACACACGTACAATCCCTGGAGAATGTAGAAAAATAGCTTCTCAATCATCGCGTATGTTAGTAACAATCTGCATTACACACACTAGAGAATTCGAAACTTGAACCAACACTTGTTGTAATCACAATGTTTTTCGTGTAAATATACGCAATAAACCAGAGGTTTTATCGTTCTTTTGGCGTTACTCCTTTTCTGCAATTCTTCATTTCATTAAATAGTACTTTCATCTACCTAAATTATTTTTGTAGAATTTGAGAATGTTAACTTTTATAATGATATAGTTTTATTAGAACTTTAAGCTCTCTCTTGTTGAAGTAATGTCCAGGCTCATTTTTTTCTGGATTTCTAACACCATTTATCTAACTGGGATAACTTTGTATCACAAAAATGCAAAATAATTTAATCATAAAACAATATACATGTCACAATTTAATACTAGAAGTTCTTTTGTGTTGTTTTTCTCCCCTTTTATACATTGAAGATATAATCAAATAAAAATTCATCATGTTTAATCGTTTAAACTTTTAGACGAGATAGTCACACATCTCAACAAAAGTCTCATATCTTACTATGTCATGATTGACGATCTATCGAATGTACGCGATCCCTCCATCTTAACTAGAGGTTTTGGATTCTTGTCCTTTCCAGGCGATCGGAAAAGAGAGAAATGGTTTAATATATTCAAGATAATTACTCCTTCCGTTTAAAATAAAATGACCCTATTTCCTTTTTAGTCTGTTTAAAAAAGAATGACCCCTTTTCCTTTTTGGCAAGACTTTAACTTTTCACGTGACATGTTTAAGGCACAAAATTAAAGGACATCTTGGTACATTTGACATAACTTTAATTTAGACCACAAGATTAAAAAGTGTTCTTTCTTTTCTTAAATTCCGTTCCAAGTCAAACTAGGTCATCCTTTTTTAATCAGAGGGAGTACGTATTTACAAAATACCGTCTCAATTCATCCTATTTTATTAGATCCGGAATGTGATATGGTTCCTAAGTATGAACCGGATATGAGATTGATAGTGTTTCTCCTTTTAACGAATCGTCTAATGTAGGGGTAAAGCTGAATTAATCAGGCTCTAAAATAGATATCGAAAATAAAAACAAAACAAATCAACAAGTTCCAAACTTCATTTTCTAGTGTCAGATTTTGGTTGCATCAATTTGTTACTTGTTGAGTGCAAGATAACTTGATTGGGTGAAATATATTATATAAATTATATTAGGAAGAAGGGTCAAACTGTTGAGGTCAAAAGAAATATAGGGTTTGAATCCCCATTAATATTGTTAATTTTGATTTTCTTGAAGTTGTAATTATACTAGTTCTAGGGTTTTGATTAACATATTATACTAATTAATTTTTAGAGTATCAAAAACCAAGAAAGATAAAAAAGAGAAAGAAACAAATGAGCATTCCTAGGCATTTTTTTTTGTTAGCTTATTTTCATTTGAGATACAGAATTAGTAGATAATCGAGTGTCGTAAAAAAATTTTAATTGATATTATTATTGCTTCGATTGTTTTATTAGTGTTTGTTATTGTTATTGTTATCATTCATTTCTTCTTCATTATAATTTCTTCCAATATTCCATTTTTATATCTGTTTTTGAAATGCTTCACTTGAGTAATGAATCTATCGAAAATATTCTCTTTACCTCCACTAAATAACGATAACATGTGTACATTCTATTGTTCGAGATCTCACTTATGAGATTATAATGAATAATTATTCCACATACTAAAGCTCAACTCGACTTATAATATCTATTAAAACAAATTAATCGAAGTAAATAGTTTTTTCTCTCTGTACTCTTACCGTTTGGTAAATGGTCAGAATTAGATATAAAAATTAATATGATGTTTGATTTATAACTAAAATATCCAAATAATAAAAAATAACAAGTCTCGTAAAATTAATCGAGATACTCGTAAAATATTTTTCCGATTATAAAAAGTAATAAAAAAAGGGCATTGTTTTTGGATTTGCTAGTTGAATAGCCTAAAAGACTGTGCAAATTGGAATAGATTACCAAGAAGGCACGGGTGATGCTTCTGCTATGAATGCTCCGCCTATTTCTCCAATGTACTTTGTTTAGTGCACATCATGAATCTCGACTCGACCTAACTGGTAAAATTGTTATTATACGTATATATAATGCGGAGATTATAAATTTGAGTACGTAAAAGTAATAGTCCTTGTAAAAAAATGTAGATAAGATTGTGCAATCGACTCTTGTAATCATAAGTAAATCCAGGATTATCATCAAGGGACGTCAATGATTACAGTAAAAAAAATATAATTACGAGGCTAATAGACTATATCACACGATTTCAAGAAATATTCGCACACTTTAACCACTAGACTAAGCATTTTACTTGTGTGTTGATAAGGTATTAATACTTAACCTCTATACAGAATGCAATTTTTCAACGAAGAGACGTTGGTTTATACCCCTTTGCTAAGGGTAAGTCCGCCCGATCTTTTTTTAGACGGCTTAATGTATTGAACTGTTATTTTATATACATATATATATACATTGTCTCTTTATAGTAAATGTGAATTTAAAATTTTGAGATTTATGGTTTGATAGAATATGTGATAGCGATGATTATGATTTGCTAAAATAATAATTTCTAACTCAAATTTTGTATTAATATTGAAAAGTTATTTAATATGTACAAATATATAAAAACAATCATAATTATTTCTAGGATTTTAGTTTTTTGTGTTTTTGTGTATATGTGTGTCATTAATTATTATTGGTTTTAGTTCCCACCTTAGTTCTTGTGCTACAAATACATAATCTTTAGTGTTAATTATCCATTTGCATGTATGCACTCAAAAACAAAGATAAATTTGAATTAAATAAATAAATAAATAATAATTTATAATTTCTTTTAAAAAAATACTTAAAAATCACTTTGATATTATTCGAGTCGATCAATTAAATCGATTTATAAAATTCTAACTCCGTCAATATTTTCGTAAAAGGGTTGTCCCACATCAGCTGAATATCTGTGCAGAACATACTGATGATGATTTTTATTTTCTTTAATCTGTTATTTTATCTGAATAAATACTGCAAAAAAAAAAATTTAATTTATTTTGCATGGCAGCATATTGAATTAATGGTAATATATGAATGAGGGGGCCATTTTTCACATGGTCATTGACAGTATATTTACATGATCCTCACTGCACTTTTCAGAATATGATCATGGTCATTTTTATCGCGGAGAGTCGGATTTATAATTTAAATTTATGAATTTTAAATATTATGATATTATAATTTTATAAGTAGATTTGAAGTCGGTTATAATTTATTATCTCCTGATGATATAATATATCAAATTAGTAATTAAATTTTTAGTCTATCTCTATAATAATGAAATCAGAAATTTAATTACAAGTGTTTAAGATATAACATGTGAAATTATTTGGAAAAAAAAAATGCGTCAGTTACGCATCCTAATTGGTGAGCAAAGTAATTTTTTTTAATCAATATATGTATAGTATTGTTTTTCAATAACAGGTATTATCTTTTTAACGAACAGTCTTTAACTGTCCATCTTTTACTCTATGTCGATCCGCTATTAACAAAAAGTCTTTAACGGAACGAATCGTCCTCCGTATCAAAACTTGAAGTTAAAATAATAATAACATCTTTAGTGTTGTCCCACAAGTAATTCATCGTAGACCTTACGTCTATATAGGTATACATAAAATAGAGATTAGAGAAATTATTTTTGATAAACCTTTGACTCAAGAAAATCTTTTCTCATAATTTATATATAACATTATCTTCGAATCATAGTTATTGCGTTCGATAATATATCTGTAACGTACACAGTGACTCCGCTCTTCCTGGTCTAGGCCGTAAGCAGTTGCGGAGCCACCTTATATTGCTAGGGGGTTCATCTCTTTCGACGAAAAAATTATATTATCTATATATGATTAAAATACTTTTTTAGATATGTTTAATAGATATCGAATCTGACCCCTTCGATTACCTTGTATGTTTATTTCTTCAGATTTTGAACCTTCTTACCGAAAATGACGGTTCCGAATCTGGTTATAAGCATGGAGAATGAAGAGAAAATGACTGATGATACACACAGATAGAATTAATTGACTGTACACATAACACATGACATATAGACCTTAAATTGATCATTTATTGAAACCAAAAAAAAAAACTAGTAATAGTAAGTATCAGTTTTTATTCTTGCTCATGGGGTTTGATATGGCCTATCTGAACACTTCAGTATTTAGCCATGTAATGTATTTGCACCACTCTTCAATTACTCACTCATTTACCCCCCCACCCCCACCCACACTCCTACTTTTGTGTGATTTGTCTTTTTTTTTTTTAAAAAAAAAATAATAATTAAAAAAATGAAATCGTGAAAATATATGTCGTTAGTTAAAGAAAGATATTTGAGTCAGGTTATGTTGATGATAATAGTATATAGTGTAAGAAAAATATTTGAGTCAGGTTATATTGATAGTGATGTTATCTGCGTGAGAAGGATATTCGAGTCAGGATATGTTGATATTGATGGTGATAGTATATAGTGTAAGAAAGATATTTGAGTCAGGTTATATTGATAGTGATATTATCTGGCGTGAGAAGGATATTCGAGTAAGTATATGTTGATGTAGATATATTCGAGTCAGGTTATGTTCATTATAAATATGGTATATAGTGTACGAAAGATATTTGAGTCAGGTTATGTTGATGGCGATGATATATAGTGTAAGAAAGATATTCAAGTCAGGTTATGTTGATAGTGATGTTATCTGGTGTAAGAAGGATATTCGAGTCAGGATATGTTGATGTTGATGGTGATGATGATCGTATAGTGTAAGAAAGATATTCGAGTTAGGTTGTATTGATGGTAAATATGGTATATACGGATGAAAGATATTTGAATTTGCAGGTTATGCTGATAGTGATGGTATGTATATAGTGTACAAATAAGATTTGAGACACGTTATGTTGATGATAATAATATTTAGTGTAAGAAGGATATTCTAATCGAATTATGTTAATATCAATAATATATAACATAAGAAAAATCATTTTCTTAATTGAAAAGACTGATTCAATTATATTTAAGCCTCTTTGGGAAAACATTATTATATAATCGATCAATAATATTTTTCAATATTTCTGACTTTATGCCCTTTTTAATTTCAAATGCACATGCTAAATTACTTAGCAATAAAATAATTATTTTTCTTAGAAAAGAAACTTTGGATACACTCAGTCAGAGATGTTTGAAAAATAAAATTTATTTTTTTCAATATATTCTGCTGTGACAGTAAATTTATTTATTAATAACATAATTTTGTACGTGTACACACCACCCTAAATAAATAAATATATAAATGTATTCTCTTTTATTTTATTTTAATTAAATTAACCGACCCTAAAAATAGTTTGGAAACAGGATAAAAATTAACAACTTGTATGTATAAAGTAAAATATTTTAATAAATATTATTTCAGATTAATATGATGTTTGATTTTACAATTTTAAAAATTCCCATAACTAATATTTAATTAATTTTAAAAAATTATATACAATTTTATTGCAGGATAGAATTAGGTGAAATAACTAATACGTAAATATTTAATTACCTACATAACTTAACACTGCATAGATTGACTCGTGATTAATCTCCACATGCATAACTCCAATCAGTTACTAACAATTTCTAAAAGACGTGTAAAGTACAAAATGAACAATTTAAAATAAACGGAGGAAGTATTGTATACTATATTAAAAATAAAATGGCTAGAAATTTTGGCTGAAATTTGGCCGGAAATTTTGACCAGAATTTGATCAGAAAATTTTAAAAACAATACTTCCTCCGTCAGAAATTGTTTGTCATGTTGCGCTTATCGAAAGTCAATTTGATTAATTTTCAAAGGTACATTAGATCACATTAATTCGATATTTTAAACAAAAAAATTAGATATTCTAAAACTTACAAAAAGTACTATAAATTACAATTTTTTTACATATTAATATGATGAAAAAATACTATTAGTCCAAGTTTTTATAGTTTGACTATAAAAATAGAAACCATGACAAACAATGCCGGACGAAGAGAGTAATATATTTTTATTTCAAAATAAACTAATTCTTTTTTTTAATTAAAAAATATTAAAATTAAAAAAATTAAATATATTTTTTAAAAATAAATATATTTTTTAAAAATAAAATAATATAAACAAACATATCATTCCGATCAAATATTTTGACTAATAAAAATAAAATAATATAAACAAAATATCATTCCAACCAAATATTCTGAGTAATTTTTTTTCTTTTTAAGATAAATATATAGTAAAAACTCATTATATTCAAAACAAAAGTAGGGTTAGTCAAATGATATATAGGTCAAAAAGTCATAATTTACTTGTATTTACACATGGAGTAAAAGTTTTGAGGCATGATTATGATTATGTTACCGAGATAATATTAATTTAATTTATTTTTTACAGTACAAAAGACAGGCTTTTAATAATTAATCAAAACAAAAAAAGTGTTTAATAAATAATTAATTAAATAAAATTAAGAAAAAAAATTAATGTATCCATGTGTTTTTTTACCGTCTTTTGATTCCTTTTTTTCTTGACGGTCAAACTTTGCTGTTGATTTTTTTTTTACATATTTCGAGATGATAATTACTTGCTACTTTTTTTTATGTGTTAGAAAATTATAAAAATATTTATTTTGAATTATTTATCATTTTTTAATTTATCCTTGATTTTTATTGTTCTTAAAAATTACAAATATATGTTATAATTATTGAAATATTGATGAAGGATAAAATGGCTTAAAAGTTAAAACCTCTTATAATTATCAAATATATATTGACCAAAAATTATTATTTTTCTTTAACTTGTCCACTTTGATATAAGTCCGGAGATAATTAATTTTTTTTTCTTTTATATTTTAACATTATAATTAAATATGTGTTTTTCAAACTAATTGAAGTATTAGATATTTTTAAAAAATTATAAGTTCTCACATAGTTATTTTTGTTGGAAATTTTATATACGCTCTGGTGCTGGAGTTGTGAGATTTGAGTCTATAGTCTATTGTAAACAGTTTTTCTATTTTCGCAAGATAGAAATAAAATCGCATATATCTGCACCACCCTCTTGAAACTCTACACGTGAAATATAGTGAAAATATATAGTTGTTATTGTTTTTGTTACAATTATTGAATTCAAATAAATTAGTACCTCAAGTTTGAATATATTTTTAATGAAAGATTCAATCATCAATTTTAATTTTTTTTAAAAAAAATTAATGTGACCCCTTATTATTGGATCACATTCATTGGATCTCCTATTTATGTGTCTACATCAATAATCAAGAAATTAACTAATTAATTATGCATTAATCATGACCTAGGTTCAATTAATTTGTTAATGAATGGATTTCACAATTGAAACCACTATAATTTCTCATGCATAGTATAAAACATTTTTCAATTATCTAGCTAGATATCTATTCACTATTTTAATAGAGTGAGATTCTATTTGAGATGTTAAATAAATAAAAATTAGTGTTAATTTTAAGAGGTTGTCGATGAGTTTCTCATAAAAATAACCCTAAAACATAAGGTTAAATATCAAGTTGATAGGAATTAAAACAAAACCTAATTGATACTATAAGGTCTAATTGGTTTCTTTTTTTCGAAAATTATATTTTATATTTTATGCATTGATAATATTTTGTAAAACGAAAAATTATATTATCAAGTTAAGTTAGACCTACATGTTATAATTGATCAAACTTCACAATTAATGTTAAAATTTACATATTAGTGAAAGGGTTAGCTTATTTCAAAAGGTTGGTAATTTATCTCAAAATAATCTTATTATAAAACAAACAAAAAAGAAGATAAATAAGGAAAATTTCAATGAGAAAATATAAGATATTTTCTTATAGCATCTTCAAAATTTAATTTTTAAAAGACAATATTAATTAATAAATTTTACCTCGTATTTGAGGAGACTATATTTAGCCAATATTTGTCAGTTGGCCTCATACAAATATTATATATATATATAATATTTATATATGTCCATCATATAAAGGACAAAAAAAAAGGAAACTGAGTTTCTAAGACAAAGTGAAAAAAATAATATAATGTACTTTTCCTAAAATAAATTGAAAATTTTGAAGAAAAAAAAATAAAAAAATAACATATTCAGTAAAAACTTAAAAAGAATTAAATATACGTAAATTTCAGAGACGATACGTTTGTGATAGTCTCCCTACTCCTTTCTCTAAGAGATCGAGACACTGTTTCTCATTGATTCAGCTCAATAAAAGGGAAAATAGCAATAAATAAAATAAGAACCGTTAATCCTCGACTTCGATTATACCTTCCTGTCTAGAGTTATATCGTATTAAAATTTTTTTTTTTACTTTGGACTGCAACAATTAGTTAAATCAGTCAAATATTTCATGTTCATGCATTTGAAAAAAAAAAATAGATAGAGAGAGAAAGAATTTAAATAAGAAATTATATTAGATACACATAAAGGTAGAGAGAGAAAGTGAAATAATTCCTTAGGAATTAATCAAGATTTTGTCCCTAATTGTTCAGAATTAAATTAATCCAACACCCATAAGACAAGGGTTAATGTCCACATTTAGGGACACACCTAATTAACCCCCCCCCCCCCTTAATTATGTATTATAATTATTTTTATTTTCATTTGTTGATGAAAAAATTATTGCATGTGAATGCCTAAGAAAAAGATTTTACAAAGTGTGTACTTCACATTATTATTTATTAAATCTATTAATAACTAGTCACATTATCCTTAATTAACTTCATGTTTGACCAATCTTACTAATTATTAATACATAAAAAAAATAATCAAAATTTGAACTTTATGATTGATTCAAAATTATGAAATAATATCCTGGTAAGTGTTAGTAATAATTATTAAATTTTAAATTTAAATTTATTTTCAGAATTTAAACTTTATGATTGATTTAAAATTTTGAAATAATGTCCTGATAAGTGTTAGTAGTAATTATTAGATTTTAAATTTATATTTATTTTTGAAAGACTCACCTTAAATATAGTAGTTTCAGGTATAAAAGAAAGACGAAAAATATTATTCTATCCGTCTTATTTTATGTGATACTTTTTGCATTTTGGAATTCAAATAAGTCTATCTTTGACCGTAAGCTTTTCATAGATCCTTTTAACATTTTGAATTATCAATTATTGTGACTTACAATACACATTACAAAGTTTACAAATATATAAATTTCATTTCAAAAAATTTGAAGATTACATACGCAAATATCCGATCAAAATTAAACTGTTTGACTCTCAATTAACGAAAAGTGTCACATAAAATTAAACAGATAAAACACAACTAATAAGAGAAGTACAAGAAAATAATATCAAAAAAAATTGAAACATAATAAACAGATGAAAAGATAGATTTAATAATTCTTTAAGCATATTTATATACGACATGGATCAAAGCTACTGAATTCTATCGAATCTCCGACTTCGCCATACATCCTTCTTGGTATTGCCACGTTTCAAAAAAAAATAAAAATATAACTAAAAAAGATTCTAAACTCTAAAGGGAAAGTATCTCATGATCTAAACAAATATAATATTTTTATAAAAAATATAATAATAATAATAATAATAATAATAATAGTAAAAGGGGAACTAAAAGAAGTGTCAGTATCATGTAAATGAATTATTTTTTTATTAAAAGAAGTAAGAAAAAATAAAGTCGTCCGCTTCTAGCGGGGGAGCAGTTTGATGATTATAATAACAAGCATGCATGACATATAATAATAATTAAATCGGACGATATCATATCTTGTTAAAAATATTTTTAAATTGATTTTAATCGAATATGCGATATTAAAACTCATGTTTAGCTAGACGAGTATAACAAATGCATATAGTGATGTATGACTATCGATTCAGTTTATGTTACGAGTTATATTGACTCTGATTGTTATAAATACTGGTAAAATAGGTGTGGTACACAAATGTGAATCGCGGTGATAGACTATCTGAAACTTAATTTGAACACGAGATATATTGATGGTCAAAAAGATTGGAAAGCTACAAAGAATGTATAGAATCTCATAATGTTACGTAGTATTTTGTAACTATCACGCAAGTTCGGTCCAAAATGAAATTTATCACTTCATCATTTTTTTTAAAATCTCAGGAGAATATCTCTGTGACAATCTCCGTCCTTCGGATGAACACTCTGTAGTGAGCATTTTGTGTGCATTGGATAAATTATCATTGTGTAATAACTTGCAAATCACATAAAGAGATATAAACTATACTAGGCAATTCCTACGCTACTGTCTCGATTCAGAGACATTAAAAAGATCGATTTCGAATCGTTCGTATAAATGATCACCCTCCAGAATTCAAATCAAATTAACCATCGTTCGAAGGAGTATTATAGCATTTCATATTAAGACTAATCTTTAAACCGATTTACTCTAATACTGAATATATACTTCTTTAAAAATAAGCATAAATTTTAAAATCAAAATTATTAAATTCGATCGAACTCGTAACTTCATTGGACAAAAGAATGTGAGATAGTTATGGGTTATAAAAAGAGGGGTAAAGAAATTAAATCAAAAGTAATGGGTTGGGTTGGTTAGGTTAAGGGGTGTGACAGTGGACACATTACATTATTATTATTATAAACTATATAATATACATAAATATACATACATTTAGAGGAAGAGGATTTCTGACACTGAAATGACTTATGTCCAACTCCTAAATTATTCAGTGTGGAGAGAAAAAGAAGAGGGCCACCCAAAGGAGAAAAATGTAATATCACGCTTCGAATCTCGCTCACGATTTTAAATCTCGTTTATAAAAGTTATATGAAATAATACGTAAAATTAAATTCGAGTTCATGACAAAGTAAATAAGTATAAAAATTGTATATAAATTATAATATATACATTATATAAAATATGTATAGGCATTAAATTGAATTGAAATTGTTTGTGAGTTTCAAAAATGTGCTAAAAAGCTTACTAAGTTTGATAAATAAAGAAAAATACTTCAAAACTTAGTAATATATAAGGTCTTACATGTTCAAATAATATAAGCATGTAACATATGAAAAAAATTAAGTAAATTTAAAATAAATATTTAATTTTATTTATTTATATATATAATATAATTATTCGACGATTAAAGAATTTTAGTTGATATTTTTGTAATAAGGTGGCTCCGTCACTGTGTTTTTTTTTTTTTTGGGCATTATCCTTTGTTAGGTGTATTATTTTTCCTCTCAACATGTGTTCTTTATGCACCATCACTACCTTTTTATACTATAACAAATAATTTTTTTATATATATATTAATAGTATAAATAATTTTGATCTAATTATTTAATATATCAAGAAATAGGCAATTGTTTATAATACATTTGATTAGTAGTTTCCTAAAGTATAAGAGACCAACCTATTAATTACTTTGAAAGACGAAATCAAAATTTAAAGTTTAAGTTTTGAAATTTATCATTAAATTAAATAATTTTAAATATTACTTGTAATTTATGAATTTTATATATAAACCTAAGCAAAAATATGATTAAAAAAATTCATTCAGTTTATATCGAATTTCAATATTAGGTGATTAGACATTAACAAAAATATAAAATAATAACATCTAATATTATAACTCCGCCCATGATACACCAATAGTATACATATTATTTATACTATTGGTATATATAATCACAAAATCTTAATTAATTATACTATTGGTATGTATAATCACAAAATCTTAATTAAGATAATTGTTATTGATTTCTAAAAAGGCAAATGTGGCTAATTTTATGTAAAGGTATATGTTTTTCTTTTGACTAATTAATGAAGCATACTTGATAAGTCTACATTTTTTTGAAATCACATTAATTTTATGAGGTTAAAAGTCAATTAATTTTATGAGATTAAAGTCAATTTAATTATGATCTTGGTTTATGTGAAACACAACTTGAAAATTAATTTATATATCCTTTTCACTAATCAATAGTGTCCAACAATTAATGAACTTGTCAAGGTGACCAAGTGGAGAAGTATTTAGGTTATATATATATATATACACTTATAATATAAATATTTTCATACTATCATTGTAATTTTATATTTATTAATAATTATTTTATAAATAACATAATTATGTAAATATTTTTTTTAAAAAAGTTATGAATGGGAGAGATGGACAAGCACAAATAATAAAAAAAGAAATACATATTAATTACACTAATAATAAACTATTTATTTAAAAGATTTGATAAACAGAAACAAAAAATGACTTTCATAAAGTTTATTGCAGATGTGTTAAGCCAATAATATATATGTATAAAAATATTTATTTTGTATAATAAGAATGCAACTTGGATACTAATCTCTTTGAATGTTCAAAGAATATTACAATATTTTTGTTTCTAGATTACGAAATCACACATCCCCCCACCCCACCCCCANTATTTTTTATTTCAGATAGAGTCATGCGAACGAAAAAAAAATTATACTATAGCTATAAGGGATATATGTACTGTTTTTTCTCTTGTAACATATCGATCTTACATAATACGATTCTGAATTAATTTGTGCATCAGAGTGGACGTAATATATACTAAGCGGAGAATATAAAAAAGTTTTACAAATTAGGGTTAAATTATCTCAACTTGCTATATACCACTTTGCCCTATCTTTGGATTACACAAGAAGAAGATTAGATTACATCCAACTAAAATATTTTAAGATAAATAAACTATTTTAGTATTATATGTGCAACAAACTATACAAATGCAGCCAATTTTTTTTTAATTTAGTCCTCAGTATATTCACTTTTGATTATTATTATTTTCGAATGATATGTATATAAAATGTCATATATAATTAAGACTTGAACTTGTGACATAAAATGAAATTTTATATTTTCTTAAGACTATATATACTAGATTTCCTCTAGTTTGAAAATTCAACAACTTGTATATATGTTTAACGAAAAAAACTTCACTTTTTTTTTCCAATTTGCAAAAGTATGTGTAATTTTGAAACGAACTACCATCTTATTGGCTTTTGCCCTTGGTATATGCACTGACAATATAAGAAATTTTTACGATTAAATATAACTATTTATATGTGTTGTCTATATTTTTATTTGAACAAACTATACATAGTGTAATACTATAAGAAAAATATATTTCTTATAAAGCCAAAGAAAATTACAATCCTATCCCTCATGTGAACCCTATATTTGCTCTTCATTTTGAACCCTATAGATGTTTTTGGGATTAGAGAAAACACTGCCCCTCATTTAGAGGGCACCCCATTTATGACCAACAAGAAATGGAGAGAGACTAGGGGGGT
>NC_028647.1:2830559-2925221 GCF_001406875.1 Solanum pennellii
TGGGGTGGGGGGGGTGAAAAAACTTGAGTTAAAATTTCATATAAATCTTCACCTTATGCTTTGGAAAAAATGATTCCCCTTCATATACATTTTTTTGGGACCTTTCCTCTTCTTCTTCAAACAACTTAATATTAGTCTTTTTAATTTCTAGTACTACAACTTCATGCATGAACTTTTTAGCATAGAAAAAAATAATTAATTCTCCTTTCTTTTTTTTTTTTAAGAATTTTATTATATTTGATATATGGCTTCTTCAATGAACAATTGGCTTGGATTTTCACTTTCACCACATGAAGAAGTACTCACATCACAACAAAGTTCACATCAAGAATGTTTTGATCTATTGACTTCTCATCATGATCAATCAACAGTAGTACTTCCTTCTTTAAATGTTGTACCTCATGATAATACCCCTTTTGGTATTTTTGAAGCTTTCAATAGAAATCATCATCAATCACAAGGTAAGTAATAAGTTATATTAATTGATATTGTTTCATTTTGTTAAAAAAAAAATTGGGATATTTTTTTAAGGCTCATGTCAATGAGGAAATACTATAAACCCTAACTCTTCAATAAAAAAAAAAGGAGAAAAGATAAAGAGTATTAATGGTGTTTATATTTCAAAAATATGTTTTGAAATCAACCTTTTTGGATGAAATTATATTGGTTACAACTATTAGAGAAACAAAAAAACAGTACACTAAGCTCTCGCTATATATATATAGTGATGCAATTTTTGTTTTTTTATCTTGTGACAGAAATATATATGATTAGTTAGAGATTCATTTGGCAAAAAGTGTGAAAAAAATAACTTTTTGAAGTTGAAAATATACGAGCATATTTTCTTGTTGGTGGATAGTTTCCATTTTACCTTTTGAGTAATTATACGATGCATTAAGTTTTCGCTATATATATGATATTATTGATTCTTTTTAGTGTTTCTACTTGCTTTCATTGTCTCTCCATCTCTCAAGAACATGTATTTTTAAAGTAAATTCTCAACTTGTTCTTGTTAATGAATATATTTTTTTTTAAAAAAAATTCAACCCTTTTGTGCTATATTTGATGTTTTTTTTTTTTGTATGTAGATTGGAACTCTCATGATACAAACTACAAGACTACATCAAATATGTCTATGTTAATGGGAAATTCATGCAATAGTCAACATCTTGAAAATAATCAAGAACCACCAAAGCTAGAGAACTTTCTTGGTATTGGTGAACAAAAGCTTCAACAAGTCTGCAATAACAATAACAATAACAACAACAACGATTACAATATCTATTGTAGTACCCCTAATAATATTAGCGATAATAACGCTAATAATATTATAGGGCTTTCAATGATCAAAAATTGGTTGAGGAACAACCCTAACTCCACTACCACCACCACTACTACTACCCCGTCATTATTACAAGATGATAAGAAGGAGGGCGATGTTGTGGGGGTAGCCGGTGGTGGTGGTAATGGTAATAACGCACAATCGTTGTCACTTTCTATGAGCACAGGTGGTGATGGAGGTGGAGGTGGAGGTGGAGATAATAGTTGTTCGCCCGAAAATAACAAACAAGAGATTGTGAGTGGAAATAATGATGGACAAATAAGTGGTGCAATTGTAGTACCAAAGAAATCTATTGACACTTTTGGTCAAAGAACTTCAATCTATCGCGGTGTTACAAGGTCAGATACATTAATCGTTTAATTTCATTCCTTCTCAAGTCACACTTATCATGATAAATTGAAGGGTGTACATACAAAATTAAGTTGCGTAAATACTGCGAAATAATAATACTTTCCATATAATTTTTAAATTATTTTGTGTATATATATATATATATATATATAGGCATAGGTGGACTGGGAGATATGAAGCACATTTGTGGGATAATAGTTGTAGAAGAGAGGGACAAACTAGAAAAGGAAGGCAAGGTATGTTTATTATATTTCATTTAATTTGTCTCCCACTAAATATATTATAATATTTATTTTACATATTTTTCAAAAATACTAAACTTTGATATGTCTTAATTATTCAATTTTTTTTTCTTATTCTATTTCATGATGTGATGGATGGACTCAAAACATTTGTTCACTTGTTGCAGTTTATTTGGGTAAGTTAATAGATTAATTCCTTCCTTCTAATTATTATATATATCTTTTTGTATTTCAAAATGTTAAGTTTATTGGTAAATATTATTTCGATGACCTGATAGTTACATTGACAATACATTATTAAAAAAAATACTGGAATTAGTTATGAACTTTGTCGTTAGTTCGTCACTATTTTATTTGTGATTAACAAAAAATTTATCGCGAAATATAATTAATAACGAACTTGTTATTTAACTATAAAATTTATCTGTCGTCAAATTTAATTAAAATGTTTTTATAGGAGGATATGATAAGGAGGAAAAAGCAGCTCGTGCTTATGATTTAGCTGCACTTAAGTATTGGGGTCCCACAACTACCACTAATTTCCCAGTAAGTACATTTAA
This sequence comes from Solanum pennellii, assembly GCF_001406875.1. Taxonomy (NCBI): domain Eukaryota; kingdom Viridiplantae; phylum Streptophyta; class Magnoliopsida; order Solanales; family Solanaceae; genus Solanum; species Solanum pennellii. Next base: position 2,833,055 of record NC_028647.1, read on the forward strand.
ATTTTCTTAATTTTTTTCTTTAATATCATAGTAATTTTTTTTCTTTAATTTTTTTTTTTTTAAAAAAAAATCACATTTTGTAAAATCGCTGCAGTAGCAGCGATTTTGCTTTTTCCGGCGGAGGAAATCGCTGTTGTTTCAGCGATTTTACCGTTTTGGTTAATATAAAATTTTGTACACCATTTTGAAATTTTTTTAAATATTTTATATCCTTTAGGCTCCGGACTCTGATTTAGATGCTGTATTGATTTAGGAGAGAAGTCGATAGATGAAATAGGTTTTTCATTTCGATCCAACCTATATAAGGTGTTGATCGCTTTCTTTTGGCTATTAGTGCCTAATGCATTAATCGACATTTCTACGTGCTCCTCCTTGCCCTAGCTCCGACGTATAACCTTCACCTAATGTTATGTTGTTTGTAACGCTTTGGTTAAGAAGGTCGTTATTGTAGTTTTAAGTTAACAGATATATTCAATTATCGAAAAATCTGTTCAACTCGATCAATATCAATAAAATATCGCGATTACTTAGATTTGGAAGAGTTCAACAAAAGTCATCTCACTTATTCCGTACGTTGAATATTTTATTTTTTTTTATGAAAATTTTCAGATTAGCAACTACGAGAAAGAGCTTGAAGAAATGAAGCATATGACTAGGCAGGAATATGTTGCATCTTTAAGAAGGTACATTTTTTAATTTTTTTAATTTACATAAACATTAAGAAAAAAAACATATTATTAAACTTTTCAAGAAAATATAAGAGATAAAAATGTAGTAATATTTATATTCTATGGTCCTTAATATAGGAAGAGCAGTGGTTTCTCTCGTGGTGCATCGATTTATCGAGGTGTTACAAGGTACGATACAATTAATTTCATGTTGTTCATACTATAATACTCCCGACTCCTAAGGTAACGAGGGGTTTGACTTGACTTCTATCTGACTATCTGTTATAATAATCTTTCTTCGTTCTCGAATCGTGTTTTATATGATAACTCGTAATTATATGTCATATATTACCTTGAAGGACTAGAATCAAATTTTTTAACGCGAATTATTTTTTTTCGATATTATTAATATTTATTTAGGTTTATAATTTTTTTTTTTGGGAATATAATAGGCATCATCAGCATGGAAGATGGCAAGCAAGAATTGGTAGAGTTGCTGGAAACAAGGATCTTTATCTTGGCACCTTTAGTAAGTGCTCCTAATTATTTCCCTAAAATCATTTTATTTTGATCGAGCTGAGTAAAATTTGAACGGATTAAAATATGTCATATTAATAAAAAAAGATACTATAATTTGATTCGATCAAAATTTATTTGAGTTAAATAACATGTCATAACTCAATTTGCCTAGCACATGACTCAAATATCCCCATATTTGATTTTGCATGTATTGATTTGAGCTACATTTTGACCCAATAATTTGATAGATCATTTAAAGTTCTTGTAAAACGGAATTATTTATCAAACTAAGTCATTATATAATATCAAAATAATATGTTGTTTCAAAATTTTACAAAATTAGTATAAACGTATTTCACAGTAACGTTTTAGGGTATTCAATTTTTAACTAACAGCGTTAGGTTGATATACATTACTGTGAGTAACATTTTACTCCTAAAACGTTTTATTGAGTAACGTTTTACTCCTAAAACCTTACTGTGAGTAACATTTTAAGAGTAAGACGTTACTCACAGTAACGTTTTAGGAGTAAAACGTTACTGTGAGTAACGTATATCAATTTAACGCCGTCGGCTTTTAAAAAATAAAATATACCCTAAAATGTTACTGTGAAATACGTTTATATTAGTTTTGTAAAATTTTAAAAAAACATATTATTTTGATGAATTACTTTATATAACGGCTTAGTTTGATCAATACTAATCATAATTCAATTTGTTTAAACTTCGATATATATTAATGTTTTTTTCACCTAACTAAATTTGGTTCTTTTTTTTTTTAAGGTACACAAGAAGAAGCTGCTGAGGCTTATGACATTGCAGCAATCAAATTCCGTGGACTAAATGCCGTAACAAATTTTGAGATTAATCGATACGACGTTAAAAGTATACTAGAAAGCAGCACGTTGCCCATCGGAGGGGCTGCTAAACGTCTCAAGGACGTTGAGCAAGCTGAAATCGCGTTGGATTATCAGAGAGCAAGTCAAGAAAATATTGGTACTACTCATCTCATGAATGGTTCAATGAGTGCCTATGGCGCGGGCCATTGTTGGCCTAACATCACTCTTCAACAAACTCAACCTTTAAGCGCGATGCATTATAGTAACCCTTATAATAGTCAACAAAGGTTGTGGTGCAAACAGGAAGTACAAGATCATGATTTGACTAGTCAAAATTTTCAAGATTTTCATTCGCTTCAATTGGGAAACGCGCATAATTATCTAATGGGATTGGATAATTCTTCTTCATCGTCAATGGAACAAAACAACGTTACTTATCATCAAGGTGTTGGATATGCGAGTAATAATAATAATCATCATGGTGGTGGTGGATTTGTGTTGCCACATTTGAATGGATCATCATCATATGGTGGAGAAAATGATAATGAAGTGAAGCAATTACAACTTGGTACTCATGAGAACATATTTGGTAATTACTACCATTCGCAATCAGCAACATCTAATGACTCCATCAAGGTCAGTAACACTCTATATGATCATCAAGAATCTGCATGCAACAGTAATAACTGGATGTCAACAGCTGTTCCTATGGCTCTTGCTTCGAGGACTAGCACCGTGGCGGTTTGCCATGGTGTGGCCCCCACATTCACTATGTGGAATGACTCATAGACCTCTCATGACTCATAGCTAGCAAGGGATGTATACATAACTAATTTCTAATCTTTTTTTTCTTTTTTTTCGAAAATCAACTTTAGAAAGAGGGTTTTATTTTTTTTTTAAATTTTGGTTGGTTTAATGAAAATGTTTTTTTTTTTTTATAGGATTTGAAGAATGAAGTTCATGTATAGTCTATATGTTATTATGGCTATAATTTTGGGAACTTCATTCTTATAGATCCACGGAAAGTAAATGCTTTGTAATTTTGGATAATATAGTACAATGCAGATAATTAATTTATGGCAATTTTCTAATTGTTGTGTATGTATATTTTCTATATAATTAAGTAATTATGTAGTTTCTTAATTATTTTTTCGATTGATCATGTAAGTATATATATTATTATTTGCTGATTCATTTGTGTTGTATCTTGTTATTTTGTTATCGTATGTTCCTGCTTTCATACATCGATATCTAGACTCTTTTGAGTCGAGAGTCTTTTTTAAGAAATAATCCCCTACCTCACAAAGGTACGTAGACGTGAGATATGCATGCATACATCGATCTTGCCCTCTGCATACTCCACTTGTGAGAATATAATGAAATATATTTTTTTTCTTCGCGTGACTATAATGGCTAAAGAGATTCCTGATTTTATATTGGAGAAGAAATGAAAAATTATTATTTTAAACCTAATATCATTATCCAAACCTTTGAGGGGATATAATGGGATTAAAGTCCACAAATAGCCAATTTTTAGTTCATGTAAATTGAAAAAACAATTGTATATTTCATTTGTAAAATTTAAAAAACTTGATAGTAATAGTTATTTTGTCAAAAATAAGTTCGACGAATGATCGATCAGTGGAAGCTAATTCTATAAATATGATTTTCCATGTTAGTTGAGGACTTAGGTATATGTACGTATTTCTCATTTTGACGTTATCATTTAACTTCACAAGGTAGGACCGTTAGGGTAAGGTCGTATATACACCGTGCTCTCGAAATCTCGTTTATGAGATTAAGCCACATTTTGTTTGGGCCTATACTACTATAATCTGACCCATTTCTCTGTCAATAGTAAGCCCATTACTCTGCATTTCATTTGGGCCTATACTACTTTGACCCAACCCATTTCTCATAGTAGGCCTATTTCATTTGAGTCTTTATAACTAGAAAAATTATCTAAGTATACAACTTATTTTTATCATATTTTAAAATTCTCCATCATTTGAAAATGTTACAAAAATCTCTGCTCTCTTATATTCTCGGAGAGATTACGCAATGTATTGATCGGATCCATTACATCACTTTACGCATTACATCGAGAGATTGAGTGATGTATTCTAAACCAAGATGCTATGTATCGATATGTATATGAAATCAAAACGTGGTGTGTCAGGATATTTTGAGATGTATCTGAATTCCACCAAATTTAAGAAATTTTGTAATTAGGAAAAAGTAGGAACAAGATGTACTTCTTCAAGTTCTACTGCACCCTTCGGTCAAATAAACCAACCTCACTATTAAAAAGGAAATCTTTTACACTAGTACCTCGTTAATCTATCGACTAGGTTATCATAAGTAAAAACGAAAAAGAAACTTTTCAAAGTGAGAGATGGAAGGAAGGCGCGAATACAACTAACATTACAACCAGCTGAAAAAGTTAGCTAGCTAGGTTAGCGCAATGACTTTCTCAGTACTTGCTTTTTTAAGCTCCGACCAACTTATACGAGGTGTTGCTCGCTTTTTCTCGGTCACTAATGGCTTATGTAGTAGTCGACATTCCTACATGCTTCCCCCTAACCTAATGTTCTCGTGACTCGTGACGCCTTGGTTACAAATATTATCGATCTAGGTTTTTTATTGATCGATTCGTTCAGCGAAATGCCATCCAACTCCATCAATATCAATAAGATGTATTAGCCCCCGCTTTGTTTTTGACAACAGATATATTAGTTCTTAACACTATGAAATCAGTATAAAATTCTCGTTCTTGTGATCCGACCCATCATACTACTCTTCACTTGGGTCTATATTACCTTGATCCGACCCGACCCGACCCGTTTCCCTGTCATTTCGCCGATCCCTCTGTACCTTAGACCAACAAGAAGAAGAGAGAAGAATCAAAGAAGAAGAAGAAGAAGAAAAGGAGAAATGGGTATTGTAAAACTATGTATTTTCTCCATAATCTTCATTTTCTTGCTGAAATTTCATTACATTTCAGCTGAATTCTTCAAAAGAGATGTAATAGAATTGGAAAAAGGACCGGAAGATGTAGCTTGGGTGGTTCAGTTATCTGATCTTCATTTCAGTGTTCATCATCCTGAACGTGCTCTTAGCTTCGAAAAAATTGTGGGTCCTTCTCTTTCTATGATCAATCCTTCATTAGTCTTCATTACTGGTGATCTTACTGGTAATAATCTACTTTTTTTTGCTCCAAAGTTTTGTTATATGATTGAATTTTATTTTTTTTAATCTTACTGTCTATTTGGGTTTGTGGGGTTCTTTGAAATCAAGTTTTTGATGATGGAAAATGGTTATGGAGGGATTTTAGTGGAAAATTTAGGTAAAGGGGAACTAAAAATGTGTTCTTTTTTTGTTTCTTGGAAATGTTGGGTTGAGAAGTTTGATTGGTGTGTTTTTTAAGCTCGTGTTTGGTTATAGATTTTGAAAATTTTGGTTTTTGAAGTTGTGTTTGGACATGTTTCGCGAGTGGAATCTAATTATGATATGTGAAGTCGATTAAATTTCATGGTCAAACGGATATTTGAAGATGGAATTTCAAAATCTATAGTCGAACACTAGCTTATAAAACAACTTTGTTGATGCTGGAGAATGATGATGGAGGCATTTTAGTGGAAAATTAAGGGAAGGAGGTTTCAGAAATATGATCTTGTTGTTTCTTGAAACTGTTGGGTTGGGAAAATGAGGTTGGTGGGATTTGATTGGGAGTTGGAGCGGACGTTAAAATGTTACTTAGTTTCTAGGAGAAAAAGATGAATCTTTATCAATGTGAAGTAAAGAAGAAAGAAAATTGACTGAAATACTAAAATGTAAAGAACATTGTTGTTCCATGGTTCTTTTGTTGTTGAAGGACCACAGATTATCGCATTAGTGAAGGCTATACTCTATAGTGTCCATGTGATACTTTAGTTTTACAATGGAGTAATGTTTTCAAAATGTGATCATACATGACTATGTTGTTGTTGCAAAAGTAGCTTGGTTTTGTTTTATCTCCTTTGTGTGGGGTACTATGTCAACTATCACACAAGGTAATTTTAGAATTTAAGATGAAATTCTGCAACAGCTGTATTTTAATATTCTTGGTTCAAGTTTGATTCATAATCGAGATCAGTGAGCACTGTGAAGAGTTTCTGAACTGTTGTTTAAGGTATATCTCTGATGTTTCGTATCAATGTATTGCATTTCTACTATAAAGTGGTTTTCCACAAGTTGATTGCTATACATATTTGAATAAAGTGTTTGTCAAAGCTTAGATATTTCAATGATCTTTGCTCGTATACGACTGATAATTTCAATTGTCACCAGATGGAAAGAGCAAGGATTTACTAATAATGAAGCAAGATGAAGAGGAGTGGTTGGAATACAAGAAAGTCCTGACCAATGTCATTAAAAAGAGTGGACTGAAGAAAAATGTGTTTTATGATCTCCGAGGAAATCATGATATTTTTGGTGTACCGGCTATTGGTGGTCCATTTGATTTTTACTCGAAGTATAGCATTAATGCGCAGCTAAAACGAAGTGGACTAGTCAATAGTGTCACTATTCAGGTTTGTTATAGATCATATCTGTTAGCTTCTTTTGTTTACACACTCTTTTTCTTTATCATTCAAGCTGTTAGTAAGGTGTCTTTTTAAATGAAACTAATATGGAGGGGAAACCAAATGTTCGAAAGAGGCTTGGAAATTTTCTTAGACGAGGATAAAGGTAGTGTAAAATTGTAACATAGGCAATGAGGAAGAGGTAAAACCCATGTATGGAAGCATATCTGTCTATACAATATTTATGAATTCTATTTCTGTAGTTATCACAAATTATATAAAGGAATTTCTTAAAAATCAAATGAGTTCTATTTTAAAAGTTTGAACCAATTTCTTTTCTAATTCTTTGATTCTGCATGTTGGAATTTTCTCCTTTTCTTAATGTAACCATTATTGATGTATTTTTTCCCAAAAAAAAAAGAAGAAAAAAACGTTATCGATGTAATTATTGGCAATGTTATCATCATTTAGACACCCATAGCTTTCAAAATGAAGGTGAATCATCCCTGAACTTTAATATAAATCAATCAGCTAAGCTTCAATCACAAACATCAGAAACTTTGTGATGCCGTGTTTTGAGCTTATCCACATCTACTCTGCTATTAGCCTTGACCTCTAATGATGACTATTCTGTTATCTGTAGCTTTCTTGTTTCATAGTTCTTCTCGATAAACTGTTTGGTATTAAAAGCCTTCTAGTAACTTATAATCATGTATATTTTTCCTTGAGAACTAGAAATATTGAATCAAAGCTCAAAATTCAAGGAAAAAAATATTGAATTTTACCGTTTTCAAAAAAAAAATATTGAATTTTGAGCTTCTGGATTGATGCTAGTGTGTGTTTATATAATTCTTTTTATCATCAGCATTGTACCATTCTTTAAAGCATGTGCTCTATGATCCAGACTGGTGAACGCAGTATTCAGTTCGTTGGGTTCGACAGCATTACGTCTTTAGGTCTGCGGGGCCCAACCAATCTATTTGGTCATCCCACTGATCAACTATTAGATGAAATAAGCTCTGAGCTCTCAGTACTAGATTCTCAACCCACCAAACCTATTACCAATATTGCTTATGGGCATTTCCCGCTTTCATTTTCTGCTGCATCACAATCTGGAAGAACCTTGAAAGAGACATTTCTGATGCATAACTTGTCAGCTTACTTATGTGGGCATCTGCATACAAAATTTGGTAAGAATTTAAAGAGGCATCATGAGTCAAATCAACACAAACATCTTCTCCAATTGAATGGACATGGATCACTTCCAAATAATTCAAAAACTTGTTCAGATGAGGCTACTGAATTTAAAGAGTTCTGGGAGTGGGAAATGGGTGACTGGAGGAAAAGTAGAGCAATGCGCATATTGTCCATTGATAGAGGATGGATGTCTTTTGTTGATGTTGACTTCAAGTTGGGAGCTAAGAATGTTATTATATTGCCAACGTTTCCTCTGGACTCTCGCTTTACTTTGGAGAGATCATTTCACAAGTGCAAGATGGAGTCCTTGAACTTAAACAGTATCAGGGCTCTTGTATTTTCTTCTTCTCCAGTTGTATCAGTTGTGGCTAGGATATATGATTCAAGACCTGGAAATCTCGTTACAGTGTTGGAGACTCCTATGAGAAGAAATGACGATTCTACATCTAGGGGGAACCTTTACACATGTCCATGGAACTTTAATGCCTTTGAAGATCCATCTCCTGATAGATTTTTGTTGCAAATAGAAGCAGTTGATATCGAAGGCAGATCAACTTTGACTGAACTAAGGCCATTTTCTGTTGGCGGTCTTCGTGCTAGGCTTTCATGGAATTGGAAAGAGTTTATGGTTATGGGTTGTCAGTGGGATGCTTTATATTACCCAATATTATGGTTATTCTATTTGTTAACTCTTCCCATCCTCGTCTTTCCAAAAGCTATCTTCGTATTTCTTAGGAAACAGTATACTTACAAGAGCTTAGTTGGAAACAGAAAACTGGTAACTTGTGTGGCATGGATTCTATCGGAGCTATACAATCTTCCACTTGTATGTTTCTCAATAATTGTTTATTTGTTTTACCTCATATTATGTCCTTGGCTTTCTGGCCAAGTTTTCACCGAAGGAGAAGAAAGGGGATACATGACCTACAGGGGTTGGGTGCTGAGATTCAACGAGAGGCAAAAGCTAGACTTTCATGGATTTCCAGATATAATGGTGGTAGTTCTTCCTCATCTTTACATTGTTGTGTTGCCTACAATAATTGTGATTGGAGCATTAGTAGCTGAGAGGGCAGTATTCCAAGATCATCTTCGAGCTCTTTCTGCAAAAAAGGAAGATGATTATTTGGTGAAGAATAATGTATCCGCACCGACTAGTGGAAGAAATAAGACTCTGACACTCCTCCATAGGCGGTGGCTTAGGAAAATGCTCCTGTTAATATCTTTGGCGATTTGTTGGAAGCATTTCTTGGTAAGTTTTCAACTGATCTTTTTGATGTCCATCTTTGTTCTGATTTGAAGTGTTGTTCTTCTTAAACAAAATGCTTGTTTTCCTTCTTTAAACGCTGGTTCTTTAAACACTCGAAGATTGTTGCCTTCCCAAATTCCTATAGGCCATAGTGCTTCCGTTGCTCTGAGTGGTTGTTGACATGTTTCAATGTGGATTACTGTTGCATCTTTTTGGAGCTCATTTGACATCACCTATATCCTTCTTATAAACTAGCCAGATCTTTTCCCTAGTATGGAAATTACTTTCACATAGATAAAAAGAGGAACGTTCAATATCACACCCAACGGTGTAGCCTAGTGCTCATTGTAGTGGATTGAACACCACGAGGTCTTAGGTTCAAATCCCAACAGAGATACTTCCCATCGGTTCTAGGCTTGGTAATATTTAACCAACATAGCATTTCAGTCATATCACATATCCTCCTCATCTTTTGTTTGTGGAATGCACAATATCCTAATTGTTCTATAACAAACTGTCGATTGTTTCCGGATAGAGCATACAGAAGAACACGTTAAATAGCTTTCCAAGATAATGTATTTCAAGATGTTTCAATCAGCATATTCAAAGAATAGAGTACCGTTTTTTTGTTATATCGCTTTTGACCAAATCTGCTTCTTGCTAATTTTGTCTCTTTATGATGCAGAACTGCAGATCTCTTGTCAAAGCTTATGCTATGAATCCATTTATCCATTTCCCTGTCTATAGCTTGTCAGTTCCTATCCTGTTAGCTTATACTATCTACAAAACTAGCAGAGCTGAGTAGAATTTTCGGATGTGAACTACATGTAGAGCTACAAGTTCAATACATCAGACTAAAACCTACACCGGCTTATGCTTCACTGACAGTGATAGATCACATTTAGCATCTTATGAGGGGCAAAATGTGAAAGCTTCAGAGGTTGCGGTTAGCCTAAAGGGTTGGTTCCAGACGAATTTCTTGGTCATCAGAAAGAAGTAGACTAATAGAAACATTGAGTATTCTTTGTTTGACACTGAAATGCTGGTGCAAGAAATCGATCTTTTACGTAGTTTTACAATCAGTTGAAAAAATAATGCAGCATCTTGTTGTAGCAATCTGGAACTTTAGATACATGTGATGTATTACTACATCACTTCACACATGCTAAGTTGGAAATGCATCATTTCATTTGAACAAGTCTTTGAGTTTTGCATTAGAAAAACAAAATACCAAGCATGGTAAGGTGAACCAATTAGCATGAGTGTAAGCTTTGTGTAATCCCTTTATCTTTTATTCTTTATTTTGGTATAACCATTTGGTATTCGAGTCTGACTAATCGGAATTCGTGCTAGGTTTATTACAAGGAGTCAAACAAGTCTGACTAATCGAAATTCGTGCTAGGTTTTATTACAAGGAGTCAAACGGTATTCTCTCTACCGAAATTTCTCTATTTTTACAATTTCATATCTCTGATTAAGGATGAACAAATATCAACTAAGAGTGAAACAGGCATATCTTTATTTTTACAATTAGCGTTTGCAAACCTTCCCTAGAAGCTAGGAGAACAATTTGAATATTCGAGAATGTACTAGAGTGAAACAGGCACTAGCTATATATCGCTTAGACTCTTCAAAAATAAAGTCACCCCAATGTTAAATCCTTAAAAAATGCACTAATTATGAAGAATCCAACAGACGTAACATTTTGAAGAGTCGCAAGATTGAACTATCTATTCAATCCTTTCCATCATTTTGTCATTATTTTTTTTAGTATGCTATGATATGCCCTTAAAACTTTACCAACACAACAGCTTTGTATAATCAGGGAGTTGAATATTTCAAAAGAACATTTTTCTGGCAACAAGTCAGATAAGTTTACAAAAGATGACAGACAACAAGCAGTATGTACATATTCATCTCCAGATGTATGATTGACTTTCCAACTCATGGCCATTAACTTATCGTCTCCATCAGACATTACGACTGTTAGGTTTCGATTTGTTCCTGTATGTACGTGACTTAGAAGACACGTCTGGAGCTGGACCACAGTCATAACAATCAGCAGATAGTGAAGATTTTCCCAATCTGAAGTAGTAACTTCAAAAACGGCTTCAACGACGCTGCTGGCACATCTGGCACGCGGTAGCAGACCTAACATTGGCATATGTACAATACTCACAAGACCAATGTCCTGAATCATCTATGTTTCTGGAACTGCTTGATCTTGATGTGGCTCCCTTTCCTCTACCGCCCTTTCCTTTGATGCTCCCACCTCCCAAGCTTTTCGAGCTAGCTGCCCTGCTGTAAGCACCATGACCATCCACATCCGAGAGGCCATTCTCTAAAGCTCGAACCAGGTTCTCAAAGTAGTTTCGAGTTACGCTGTCATCATTTGAACAGAATAAATTACATTAGCATTCTCCCTACTTAAAAACAAGACACATCCTTTTGTATAAAAGGTTCTATTCATATGCTCCTACAGAGATGAGACTAAACAGCACTTGAACCATCATATTTTTTTTGATAATGGTGAACCATCATATTCACTAGCCACTAATAGAAACCAAAGACTAGACCTCCAGGATCAATGCAAAATCTATATTACCTTGTAAGCCCTGCAAGCTTTGTTCGGAACTCATTAAATTCTCTTGATGGACCTTCTGCATCAAGGTACCCCTGGAGTTCTTTCTCCGCGCACTGATGAAGCCGTTCAAGTCCAGACTCAGCCTCACCTACGTCGTTAAGGATAAGAGCCTCAATAAATGAAGGAAACCATCTAAATGTGATTCTCGAAAAGGAAGCAAAGGCAAAACCTTGTAAATACTCAAAGAACTGCCTTTTGGCATGTTCATGCTCGGGTAAGTAATAACCATATGCATAAGTCCATTTTAGCACACGCCTACACTCAACTATCTGCAATGGTTTAGCCGTCATAATCAATACATATACACATGAATCAAGAGAGAGGAAGAACACTTAATATTGATATAGAAGATCTACATTACCTGCAACCAGGCCTCTATAATAAATTTGAGCTGTGATTCGGGTTGACACTGTTTGTCACTCAGTTTCTCAAGCTGCAAAGTGCAATCACAATAAATGCTTTCCGGAAATTCAGAAATATAATCAGATAATGACAACTTGAAAGAGAAAGATGGCCAAGTCCTCTTTTGATACCCAACCTTGTACTTGACAACTTTTGTATGGGTTGCTCAATGGATGAATATGCAATGTAGGAAACATGAAAGATAACAAAAAGCTTTTATTTTGCCTCCAAAGAAACACTTTATATTATCACAATGAGATATACTTTCAGAGGAGCAGACTGAAAAAGCTCAACAACAAAATTAAATTCAGCAGTTCAGCCTATACAAATGGGGACAAGACTTTAGGGAAAGTATATAATGAAATCCTTTTCAAGATTGAACTTGTTCATTCGGAAGCTTGGTTCTTCTACTAATGAATATTTTCAAGTACTTAGGGAAAGAGAAATAAACAAGCAGTGTGTTAATTAAGTATATAAGCAAAAAGCAAAAGACTGTTGTGTGCAAAAGAATTTTGATACTTAAAATTTTTTATATGTAAAAGAAATTCTCTTACATGTACTGTTTGCATTTGCTGAAGATCTGAAAGTGCCTTTTGCCGCGACTGCAATAAGACATTACTGACATTAGGTAAGCAGTTAAACAAGGATCCTGCAGCATCTATAGAGAGACTTCTCCCAATAAATAAGAAGAATCAGAAACAAAAGGAATGGCCTTTTGAGGCAAAGAAACATGATTGTACACTTCTTAAGTCTCTATCCCCAAGATGCAGACTTCGCCTAGTTCAACATGAAATATATACAAAGCAATGAAGATGCGCACAGAAGTTTCACTACTGGAACAGAGAAGATAGTAACGAACCCATGACATAAAAGAGAACTATTTTTCTGGATGATAACTTTTCAATGCAGACCCACAAGTGGGCAAAAGTTTCTAGTGCCTTCACACTGCACAAGATGATTTGAGAAGACAGCAGGAAAGATGATTACAGTAAAAGAAGAATAAATGTCATGAGGAAGATCCAAGTCCCAGACTTGCATTTCCTAAGGATCTAGATATCATATATGAAGATAAAAATAAAAGTGATAAACATCTTTTTGGATTGAGTTGACTTTGCTATCAAGGAAAGAGGTCATTTTTGGGAAAAAGTAAAACAGAAAGTATGCCAAACAAAATTGGAGGATAAGAATTAGTTACATAAATTATTCTCCCTTAGTTATATTCACCAAGCACGGACACTTTCGTCCTATTAGATTATGGGAAAATCAATCCCGAATGTACAGGCTCCATTGTTGGAACTATCGAGATGTACAACAGGTGACCTTCATGCTGACAATTGCATAAGATTGTAACTTGATAGAGACATTACATCATCCAATCTATATTTTCATATAGCATAAGTAGATCTTTAGATTGGTAATAATAGACTCCCGGTAGTTGCAGAAATTATGCAGCATCTATTCCATGATTTGAGACATTTCCATGGACATTAGACTTTCTTGCTATTATATTTAAATTGATGATATCAAAAGCAAGGTCATGAGAACCAGAACCACACTATCTGAAAGCCTGCTGACAGATCATGTATAAAATTTTCATGTGTCAAGTCGCATAACAATTCTATCCGTCATCCATGCAAGAAGCCATCACCACAAAAATTTAGGTCACAAAGAAGAATTATAGTATCTTAAAAGAACTTGAGCAAAAAAGTTACCAGTTCCTAAAAAAATAAAGAGCATGAGCAAAAACCAATCTTCTGTTTCTGTTATCCTTATCCTAACAAAAGTTGAGATAGCTGATAATGAGAAACAACCAAAAATAAAGGTGTCCTAAACCTACCGACTGGTTGGTGGCCCATCGCTCATAGTAATGTGTATATCTTTCTAAAGAATTTTTGGCCATCTCTCTCCTCTTTTCAGATTCATCAAACTGGAAGAAAAACATCAAATAAATATTAGCTAACTTATGATTAAGGAACTGAATTAGCAGATAAATCTTGAAAATAGAGAATACTAATAGAGCAAAGATCTTACCACTCCATCTTGCTTTGCGGACTCGTAACGGTTGCACGCATAAAAGCCACCAGTTCTCTCACCGTGATCCGTCCAAGGGCCAAGGCAGAGCCTGTAAAGATATCTTCTTAGTTCACAAGAATCATAAAGAAACAAGATCTGGGAGACAGCTTCCCTACCTTCTTCAAAAAGGTAGGAGTAAGACTGTGTACCACCAGCCTCCCCAAACCAGACCCCACTTATGGGACTACACTAGATATGTTTTTTAAAAGCACGCAGGAGGGGGGGGGGGCAGAACAAACATTAGAAACAAGCAATTAGTTATGCTATATATCGTAGATAAAACACATCCAACGTCAGTGGGGGAGTCCTGCTGCTTGGTGTGTGCATGGTATGCAAAGCAAAATGTTAAAAATGGAAGCAGACTGACAGAAAAAATCCTCACACTAAAGCATATGCTAGGATGAGCAACTGAAAGAAATTCCATGGAAATAGCTGAAACACTTACCAGCAAAACTCAAATTTACAGGGTGGTGTGCATGTGATATGCATGCACCCCTGATTTTTCTCAATTGGCCGCTTGCATTTCGGACAAGGCTTAGAATTAGCTAATATCCTGCAATGTCACCACGGTCCACGATAATGATGTTTAGTTCCACGTATTGAAAGTTGAAACAGAATGCATATCCAGAAAATGCAGCTATAATATGGACACGGATTTTAGGCTTAGATGAAATACACAAATATAATGGTATAGAAAGTTAACTAGGTAGTCAGGATGCAGGAGGCCAAGCTGACACAAATGCATAGTCGAAAAATGATTGAACTTCAGTATGACACAGAAACAACCAACACAGAAAAAGCAAATTTGGAATCAAAACCTATGCAAAAGAAGAATAGAAACCTTTTCTTATAAGTTCTGAGCAGGAAAATGGCTGCATCATAGCCCTTTCAGGAATTTCAAGTTTTTTATGCTCCAACTTTACCTTTGTGCCTTTTGTTACCACGGTTGCTATTTTTTCCCAACATAAGGAAGACATGACTACAGCAAGTTCTATTTATTTATGAGTCAATTTCACCTCCGTCTCCAAGATGGTTAAAACCCATCTATGGTGCAACAATTTCACAAGAGAAAGTACTAACTAGAATAGCTCAATCCTAGAGTTATTTCATCTCTCTTCCGAGACTCATTTACCAAAGCCAGCTAAACCAAGTAATACAAAAGATAAGGAAAGGACAGGATGATAAAATCTGATACTACATACCAGTTCATGTTTTCAGACTCTGCACTATTCTTCAAAATCCACTTAGACACAGTTCCACAATCAACTGGGCGATGAGTTTCCTCGGTACACTGCAAATATGTAACTCATACAGATTACAGAAATGCAGAAACAGAACAACTATCATTATATAAAGTAGTTGAGTTCAAACATTGCAACTCACATTCCAGCAGAAACTATATGAGCACCCACAAGTAACATCATAGCTTCCACTACCAACAATATAGTCAACTGCATAATCACACCCTGGAGCAGGACACCATTTTGTCTAAAGCATGCCAGAACAACCATTAGGAACTTAATAGACACACAAGGCATATAGTAAAGATTCTTCAAAAAGACATAAAAAAAAGTAAAGTATCACTAGGGGCCCGGTAAGGGGGGAGCAATTACCTTTCTATTGTCCTCCACGAACGACCTGATAAAGTACCGATTATACTTCTTTTTGTCATCATCAGTGGCCAATTTGTTTATCATATCCAGACCGATAGCAGCACTACAAGATGGATCAGGACAGCGCAACATCAAGCATCCAGGACCATCAGTGATGGACGTGCTAATATACCCTGTACCAAACAGAGAGACAATGAGAAGTTCTATGGGATGCCTAAACGGGAATTGAGAAAAACTTAACCATACCACAACCAATTGGTAGATATTGGAACACCCCCTCCACCTTTGTCCTCTTAAATACCAAGTTTTTTTCCACGACAAGATTCAAACACATGACATGCACCTAATCCACACATCACATATTGCGGTCTTAACACTTATTTTTCTATGCTGACAAAATTAACCAGTAAATGCCTCATAGAATTAACAGTAATCTTTTCTCTTTAGCTTCCCATATTCATACATTGCGAAATCAACCTTCGGCACCTATATTTTTCTAAAATCAAGTAACAACCTATTTAAGCGAGAAAGTCCCTGTACGCAAGCGGTAAGAAAACCCAGATAAAAGTATCATCATCCATGTAAGACAGTGAATGAACTGTGGTAACAGAACCAACAACAGCAGAGTAGCCCTTAGGTATGCAAAACATTTTCAACCCCTACAAAGCTCTACTAATGACTCCCCCTCCCCTCCCCCCCCTCACCCCCCCACAAGTACCAAAATAAGAATCAAAGGAACCACATCCCAATAATAATACTCAAAACAGCTTATGGAACCTATAATAAAGTTCAGAAGAACAACCCTGAAATGGTTACAAAAAGTATAATCCTCCCATTAGTATTTTGTTATCTTCTTCTTCCCAACATCTTTTATTTGTCAACGAGCTGGATGAGCTCAGCAAACCTCAAGCATCGCAGCAAGACAAACCAGCAAACCATGTTTAAGACAGTATAGAGTAACTTAAAGATTTTCTCAAGCAATTCTGTCTAACGGAAGAAGGCTAGTTTCATTCATCTGGAGTGCCAGGTTATTCAAGGAGATGGAATGTTAGACACAAATGCCTTTCAAACATCCATTGAAGAAGCGACAACTTTATGAAGAAATTAACCTTGCCAGCATGTGAAACAAAAAGGATGACCACAAGCAGCCGCACTGATTTCCTTACGAGGATAAACATCAAAGCAGATCCCACAAGTAAGCTGCAAGAAAGGAAGTGCACATCTTCAATTCAAGGGAACAGTAGCGACCAGCCCTAAACCTCTAGCTTCAATCCAATCTAAAAGAGGGAAGTACTCTTCATATATGAATTTAAGTTACCTCTTCCCCATCAGGGAGTGGCACATGATTCTCTAACAAACCAACAATCCTGCGGACCTTTCCTTCATCTGCAAACCATTCATCATTCACTTTGCTGACACTCCTGTCAACCCGAAAACACTAGGATATTTAGCATATAATCCCTAAAAGCCTTAAAAGGCTTGTACATATGTGGTAAGTGAGAGCAATGTGCATCAGATTCAAGATCCCAGAAGTCAATGTTAACTGCCAGAATTGCAAGCATATTTTTATTTTTATAAGAGCAAATAAAATCATACTAAATGACTACAACGACATGCATAGACTACAATTCTATTGATACCACAAAATCAACTGAGGACTGAAAGAACTTCTAGTTCAATACCCATTGTGCATCATCTTCTAAGATCTATTATCATAACTACAAAGTAATGCTTATGAAAAGAATTTACCAGTTATAATGGCGAAGCAGGATGCCAGCAGCTACCCTTGGAATAGAGAGCACTGTAGATATCTTTGTAATACTTTCCTCTTGGCATTTGTGAATATCAGCTTCATTCAAGATGCTATAGTTTGACTACAGAAAAGGTAAATCGAAGTAAAAACGTGAGAACTTTCAGTAAGCAAGCATTTAATGAAGAAAATAGTACGATAAAGATCAAAACAACTGGAGAACAATGACTACAACATAGGATTCAATAGTTAATTCACTTCATCAAACATAAGATAATTATGCAAAATTTGGCTGTAACCAATGCACTAATACCTAGTATTCCAGTGTAATTATCACATTACAACTTTTTCCTTCCTTTTTTTTTTTGGAAAAGGTAACAGTTGTATTCATAAACAGCACCAAGATAGTGTTGGAGCTTCTGTAAAAGTGAGCAAAAAGAGCCAAAAATACAGCCCTCGTTGAATCTTAAAGGAACTCAATGAAATTTAATAAAGTTTCTACCTCATTGGTGTATTCCTTTTTCCACCAAAAGGAAATAACAAGATACAATGTAAGTTAATCCTCTAGACAGATTTTTGCTTCTCTTCAAAACATCTTGAATTACTTCCTTTCCAAGTCACCACCAGCTATTTGTTGCTTTGTCCAGCCACGCCTATACCAACAAAGCAAAAGATCCCGTGTATTCCCAGAACCATCTAATACCAGTAGAGTTGTAGCCGTCATAGCGGATAGTGGGTCTGGGTCGGGGTCAGTGATAGAAAAATACGAAAAAGGATGATTAATGGTTTATTTTTGGCTGCCTTATAAGTAACATCCACTACAGAAATGTAGCCCTCTTCTTCAGAGATTATCAATAGTGAGGCAAGCCTCCTTCGCCTCAATCCAAGAGAAACATATCACTTTATGTGAAGTTCTTGACTTCCAGTTATGTTTCCAAGGCCATGGCTTGAGATGTTATAAAGAGACTTCACCGAAAAATCTATTTACTACAGCCTTGCCATTATACAAATGGTGCAACCTTGAGAATTTTCCAAAGCTTTTTTTTTTTTTTTAAATAAAGTAGAGAATTTTCCAAAGCTAATGGAGTTCACACTCTTTTGGGCTTTGGCAATCCTGATCATTCATATTTCTCTTTAAGTTAACTATCGAAGTCCCATTAACTCTAGATTCAGCCACATTTACATTAGAAAACAACGAACATCAAACATATACAAATTTGGGAACTCGTCCTTGAAATGACCATGAAAGATCCATCCATCCATCCAGAAAACAGTTCTGCTTCCACTTCTAATACTTCTAAGTTGCTTGAACTCAGGCCGTAGATTTCTTATGCTTCTCCTCATTTACACCTTTAAGTTTCTAGACAGGTAGAGTACACCAGTATCCTTCGAGCATAGATTTAAATGAGATTACCCTACTCCACAAGCTTGTTCATACTTGTATTGTAGACGCCAACTGTTGCCTTGAAGAGATATCCTAGAGCTTATAAATTGTAAGCACACAGTTGCTCTACATTAATTGCGCTTCAGTTGAATAAGTCATACGCTTCACTGCATGCTTCTGACTTTGGTGAAGCGAGCCCTACTCGTCTTTCTCCACTTCTCGCGTTCTAATACACTGCTACATCAATACCTATTCTTCTACAGTCTTGCATCAAAGAAACACGGGTTTCAATTTGGTTTAGTAAGTGGTACTTCTTACAAGGCACGGCTTGCAAAGAAGTTCCACAACATTACTAAACCATTCCTTGGAGCACCAAAATTTAGCCACAAATGCTTTTTTTTAAGAAAAGGTCAGGATTCAGCTCAAAAATGTTTTTTCCTTCCACAATCCATATTACATTTAGGCTTCAGGCCACACTACACCTCTAATTAGATTTGAACTGGCACAAATATGACGCTTAAAGTTGCCTTATAAATTCCTGGGGCAGACTCATCATTATGTCTTATCAGTCTTAATAATATCCATATTAAAAGCACTCTCTTGTGATATGTCATTATTCCATATTAGATTTATCACATCCATCACATCCCTATTAGGAACATACACTTTGTTACCAAAGCAGGAGATGAGATATCTTAGTTTCTCAATGCAAAAAAATTCAAGAGCTATAATTAGAGAGGACATCTGCACCAGATTGCAAGGGGAATTGATTCCACATCAAGCACGAGACCTTCTAGTAATGGACTCTCAACTATCAATTTTTTATATAATTAATTAAAATGGATTCTCAACATAGATACAGGGTTTAAGAAAACGTTACCGGGTTCCCTGGAACCCCCACCTGATACAATGAATCTTCTGCTTCTATATGCACCCGATTTTCTTCCCGAGTTAGTATTCATAAATCGCTTCTTTTAAAAAAGGCATAACGTGAACCCATAACTCCAACTTAAAAGCAGAAACCCAGGAAAGAAAGCAAGTAGTAAGAGAACCCAAATGGCAATAGTTACGGCTCTCTGTCTTGAATAAACTACTCTCTCATTTCCATTTTACCTAAGCTGTTTGGACTCGGGTGCGGTTATCCGATGTGGACGCAAATCCAAGGATCGGATTCGGCAAAAGCTAGATTTTAAGATTTGGGGGTACGGATCCCGGTATGGATAGGGGTGCTGGGATTCGGCTAAACAATCCAAAATTATAAAATAGAGATATAACGATGTTCTAGATTTTGAAAGACGCCCAACTTCTTCTTTCACGCTCTCTGGTTCTTCCCCTAAAAAGGAAAAAGAAAGTCATTCAAGGCCTTCCACCAACTCTCCTTACAGATCGGTGCTACTATTTACCAAAAGTCAGAACACAAACGCTTGAATCCTTAGTTTCTCTCCATTTGGCTTGAAACAACAAATATTGACCAACAGGAAAAGCTAAAAAAGAGACAAAGGAACTATAATATTTAAGGCATGCCATTTCTCGTGTCCTAAATCTATTTTCTCTTCTATCAAAATCTCAATTTTCCCCAAAATTTGTCCACGAACTCTGGTAAAAGTATCCAATGTGGGTTGACTGAATCTCACATGTATCCCACACCCGCACCCAACTCGTGTCGACACGGGTGCGGCAGCAAAAATGAAGAGTCCGTGCAACTTAACATTTTACTTGTCGTGTTTACACGGCCTTTAAGAAAAACATTAACTAAAGAGATAACTTGACTAAATTATCCTTATTTATTCTTTGATATGGATTTAATAATGATCTCTTTTTTCACCACGTCAATCTTTTTACACATTTAAGTAAACGTAAAGATGAAAACTAATAGTAATAGATTATATCTCAATTCGCAAACACGACTACTGTTTTGAACCAGTAAGTTTTAGTAAGCACGACAACTAAAATGGACACGTGGCCAGACTGACAAAACTGTATTCATAAGGAAACCCCAGTTATTCTTATCCAAAAAAAAAAAGAAGGTTCTATTTTCCCCCCTTTCCTCTTCTACTATATATGGAAGAAAAAGGGGTTAATCCAACCAAATCATTCCTCACTTTCTTTCCGTGGAAATCAACTCTAACTTGAACACTAGATACTCCCCCTATTGTTACAAATCCAAGTTTCAAAAGCCAAAAGAAACTTTTTGGAAACAATAAAAAAATCGTTCTGGACACAGGTAACACAACAGCTTACACAGTTTAATGTCTGAGGAGGGTAGAGTGTTCCCAGACCTTTCCCCTACCTCAAGAGGTAGAGAACCAGTGTCCGGTACACCCACAACTCATCAAAACACAGGTAATCCAATAAACAAATCAATTTTGACAAAAACAATAACCAGCAGCTATAAACAACCATCAAATCAATACCTTTACTAGCAATGAACTATATCCAGTAATCAATCAAAACTCAAAAAACATAAACAGCTCCAAATTCAAAAAAAAGTTCCTAAATTTATTAAACAAAAAAAGCGAAAAAAAACTCAAAAATCTTCAACTGTACCTGAGAGCGATGATGTGCGATGACCGTATCAGAATCATCGGAGTCGTTATCGATGAAATCGTAATCCATGACGTCATCATCATCGGAATCATCATGAACATCGCCGCCGCTGTAGAAATCATCATCGAAGGACTCGCCGTCGTCGGTAGCATCCTGCATCATCAATTCATCCTCCGATGCCATTTCTCCCTTTTTCACACCCCACCCCCCTTCTTCTCTCTATCTATATATATATATATTGTGTATGTATAGGTTGAGGAAATGAAAGAGAATTTTTTTTGTTGAGAGGAAATGGAAAAAGAAAAGGGGAAAGTGGAAAATTGTGTAGTTTCTATAATAGCCTTTTTGTATTGGTAGTAAATTCTTTTCCCTTAGATTGAGGTTACATCAAAAATATATTTATATTTTTTTCCCAATTTTGACTTATGGTATGAGCTAAAAGATTAACAATGTTAATATATTGTTCTCAAATTCATTGAACATAACAAAAATGAGATAATGATATTCTATTATATTATATATATATTTTATTTTATTTTTGTCATGTTAAAATTGGAGTAAACTAGTATAATCGGACTGTGATTACGTAATTTATAGACTTATTTGTTATTGTTGTTTGGTTCTTTTGAACCTTAATCTTTAAGTAAAAAAAAAAGTTAAACGTGAAAGCAGTGTGTATAGCTGGTGTAGGTTTGAAAACTAGTTCAGAATGATATCAAGAAGTGCATGATGGATTGAGAGTAAAATCTTTTTTTGTCGGTAAGAGGAAGAGTCGTCTTCATCATATGGATCGACTCGTTTAGATGTGAGGGTGTGATCGATCACAAAAAGTCAGTAATGAATAATCTGTTTTTCTGTGAGCAGAAGAGAATCGTGTTAAATCCTGTCAAACTTATAAATTCAATATTGCATATCGTATAGTGGAATTTCAATTTTTAAAAATGAATATCATGATTGTATAGTGATTGTGTGAGACAATCAGTGATTGTGTGAGACTTTATCTATGTGAAATGTATTTATGGATGTCCGTTAAAACCTTAGCAGTGGACCTAGTTCGTCCCGAGAGACAAACAAACGCATTTTAAAGTTCAAAAGAGCCCCAGAGAGGATAAATCCTGATTTTGATGATTTTTGTGTGCATATTCTATGAACTTTTGTGATCTGAAATTCTCAAAATAAAATGACCGAATTTTCCATGGATGTTTGTTAAGACTTTAGCAATGGACCCAATTTGTCCCGAGGGAAAACAAACGCATTTTCAAGTTCAAACGATTCCCAAAGCACGTAAACTCAGATTTTATCGATTTTCGTGTGCTATAGTCCATGAATTTTTTGTGATTCGAATTCGCAAAAAAAATAGCCGATATTTTTCATGGACTCTGTTAAAACCTTAGCAATGGACTCATTTCGTCCCGATGGGCAAACATACACATTTTCAAGTTCAAACGAGCCCCAAAGCAGGTAAATTTTAGATTTTATCGATTTACGTGTGCGATATTCAATGAATTTTTTATGATCTGGAATTTCCAAAACAAAATGGCCTAAAACTTTCATGGACGTCCGTTAAGACCTGAGCAATGGACCCTGTTCGTTCCTAAGGGCAAACATGCGCATTTTCAAGTTCAAACGAGCTCCAATGAAGGACGTCTGTTAAGACCTTAGCATGTAATTTTTTGACAAAAACTTTTTGTGGGTGCTTGTGATGATTCCATAAATTATGTGTTATAGTTTGAAATGAGTAATTATAGGTATTAATAAGTTCAAACGAGGTATGGACCGTGAAATAAAAATTTTATATTCGCGAAACTAACAACTAAAGCCAAAATTATGAAGTTTCAAAGTTTCTCTTATTTATAATTACACTAATCTCCGTAAGATGGTGATAATGTTTTATTTGAAACGTTAAGTGATACGAAATTGATGGCATTTGAAAGAAAACTCATTAACCTACCATTTTCATATGTCATGATTCACCTAATTAATTACGTACTAAAAGATATGGTAGTATACATTGTTTCCTTCTAGGGAGGCATACATTGATTACATGTAGTTGTTTGACCAAAATTTTTTGTGGGTGTTTGTGATGATTCCATAAATTACGTGTGTTAGTTCGAATGGGCAATTATAAGTATTAATAAGTTCAAATGAGGTATATACAGTGAATAGAGTTTTTCTATACCTGAAACTAACATCTAAAGCCAAAATTATGAAAGTTAGAAGTTTTTCTTCTTTACAATTACACTAGTCTCGGTAAAATAGTCACAATGCTTTACTTTAAACATTAAATGATACAAAATTGGTGGCGTTTGAAAGAAAACTCATTTGACCTTTAATATTCATATGTCATGGCTCATCTAATTATTTACATACTAGAAGATAGTATACATTGTTTGCCTTCAAGAGAAACATAAATTGATTGTATGTAGTTTTTTGACAAAAATATTTTGAGGGTGTTTGTGATGATCTAATAAATTATGTGTGTTAGTTCGAATGAATAATTATTGGTATTAATAAGTTCAAATTAGCTAGGGACCGTGAAATATTGTTTTTCAATACCCGAAACTAATATCTAAAGCCAAAATTATCAACGTTCAAAGTTTCTCTTATTTAAGACTACACTAGTTTCTGATAAAATGATCATAATGTTTTTACTTTAAACATTAAATGATACATAATCGGTTGAATTTGAAATAAAACTCATTGACCTACAATTTTCATATGTTATAGCTCACTTAATCCTTTAATTATTGATGTATTAGGTCATATCTTTTAGTACGTAATGAATTAAGTGAGTCATAACATACGAAAATTGTATACATAATTCCTAGAATGTCTGCCCATACTAGTTTCTTTGCAAACATGGAGAAACTAGCGTTGGTGGGGGGAGGGGGTAAAAGGATAAATGTGTAAATAATTATTTTTGAACTGTTAATTAAGTTTTCATCTACATATCAAATATTATCGAAGTTTAATCATTTTAAAATACAAAAATTTGAACGTTTATATCTCTAAACTAAAATAAAATTTTTGAATACCTTAAAAATAAAGTATATGACAAAAGTTCAACTTTTGACGTTGTGTCTACATTTAGATTTTATCAATATACTATATTTAGATAGCGTTTATATATATATCTAAAATAAACCGAATAAGCACACGTTCAAAACACTTTAAAAAGAGGATAAAAGTTAAACGATAACGTCAGAATCAGATATCCGCACACTTTTATACGAAGAGAAAAAATGTAGATGGGCCATAAAATACTCCTTTGTGAATTTTAAAGCCCAGCCCACAAAAAATAGAGACCGTACGTTCCAAGCCCATCATTCTCTTTCATTTCTTCATACTTCATCACTGAATCTTACAAATCTCCAAAACAAACTGTGATTCGGAAGCTCTTCTTCATCTACAATTTTCCCTATGCGCTCGACGAATTGCTTGATATTCGGGATCGAACAAGTGTAGGAAGCATACATCATGGCTGCGATCGGAGCAATGCCGGAGATTGGTGGCTTCCGACAGAAAAGCCGAAGGTATTTGCTCTTTTTCATCCTCATTTCAGCTGAATTTTTTGTGAATTATCGGTGTTATACGTGTTCCGCCAAGAGATTTGAGGATTTTAGTGCCATTATTGATCTAGAGAGTTTAATTGAACTCATTGTTTTTGCCTGATCATGTACATGTAGTAGATTATACTCACTCTGAACTACATCCGGTGTGTGTTATTAGTTAGTTAGAGTTTACTGTGTAGCTAGAGCCTGCGATAATGAGAAGAGTTGCTCATGTTTCGTTTCTCTATTGGCTGGAATAGGTCATTTGTAACACTTATTCTGACAGTTCTTACGAGTTCACAATCGATTCTCATTGTTTGGTCGAAGAGAGCTGGGAAGTATGAGTACAGTGTAACCACTGCAAATTTTCTGGTTAGTGAAATGACACAAATTACAAGAGTTATTTTGCTGCTTTTTCAATGTTGTTTTGAGCTTATCGTCATAAGCAATGGCTCGATTGTCACTTTTTGTTGTGGAATTGAATTCAAAGTTCTATGTAATAGGTAGAGGCATTGAAATGCGCGTTATCGCTTGTGGCCTTGCTAAGAATCTGGAGAATGGATGGCGTTACTGATGATAACAGGTTTGTAACAATATTTTTGTTAAATTTCCTCCTCCAGGGTGTATGGAGCTGGAAATACTACTTTTTGACTTTTCTATTTGTATAATGAATCTACTTGAGCACTGCATGTATAAACTCCTGTGCTTGTCTAGGGATCTATTAGCACTACTAGAGAAAAATATAGAGAAATTCTGGTACTTTTTAAAAAGTTTATTTTGTGTAGTGTTTTCGTGAAATGAATTTAAATGGAGAAAATGGTTAGTGAGCTATCATATAGCTGACCCCTACTTGTTCGGGACCGTGGCACAATAGCTTTGTGACAATGTTGGTGTATGGGCCAACTTGCACACTTCTCGACTAATCACAAGCATCAGGTTAACTATGCAAACCATGACTTGAGGTTGATGGAAAGAAATACCTTACCATGACTTAAGATTGACGGAAAGAAATACCTTACCATGACTTAAGGTTGACGGAAAGAAATACCTTGTATGTTTTGTCTCCGCTAAGATTTGAACCCTGGTTTCCAAGGTTTGTACTCACTTTACCGACCACTAGGCTTGGTTGTATGGTAAAAATATATATTTTTATATATTAGCAAATTCAGTTGGATACCCTACCTTGTAAGATCTTAGGGTATTTGCACAAGTCTTATGGTTAACTTTGCCAGAGAATTTAGATCCAAATGCTTGGTTGTTACACATTCCATCTTACTGTTTGATTTTTCCTATGTGTAAGAAATAGCTTCGGTTTTATTAAATCATTTAATATGGACTTCACAATTTTTCTTCACTTTTGATCTGTCTATCAAATAATTACTAGTGAATGACATAATGAGTTACTTTTGGAAGATTTGCTTGGTGGATGACACTGCAAATTGTCAAACATTTATATTGAACTTGTCTCTTCAATAAGAGTTTGCATACTGAGGTTTGTTTTCAGTTATAAGTAGGCTAGTTTTTTTTTGTCTCCTGTCCTATTAATGTAGTGGGTTTTTTAGGTTGAGCACTACGTGGGATGAAGTTAAAGTGTATCCCATTCCTGCTGCACTTTACCTTGTCAAGAATCTACTTCAGGCAGGTTTATATTGCTTTTTGGTTATATCTTTCTTTGTTCCCCGGACTGTTGTTGATTGAATCGCATGGGTCTTTGCAGTATTACATTTTTGCGTATGTAGATGCTCCTGGATATCAGATACTGAAGAACTTGAATATTATCAGCACTGGCATATTGTATCAAATTATTCTCAAAAGGAAGTAAGTCCTTTCACTAACTAAGGATATGAAGTTGAACTTATGGTGCAAGTTTTGATAAACAGACATAAAAACGACAGACAACAGAAAAGCACTAGCATATTTTCTTGTTGCGAATACTCCATTTGGCCCCGTCTGTCTTCTTTTAACTGAAAAAGCTCCAACTTCATTGTACTCTAATGCTGCTTTAGATAGTTATGTGTGTGCCTATATATACATATGAGTTATTTCATATATATACTCCCTCTGTTTCACACTGAATTGGGGGTTTCTTTTTTTAACGTAAGGTTACTTTCATTAATAAAGTACCACGGAGGTACTACAAAATACACTCAAAGCACTACAAAATTGATGCTATAGTTTTATCTCTAATAGGTCCAAAAATCTAAGTAGTATGACAAGCTTCCAATCATGTCTTTGCTACACCAAAGATACAAGTCTTCTAAACATCTATTTATAACAAAAGAAATATGAAGTCTTTGGCCTTCAAAGCATCTCTTATTTCTTTGTAATCAGATGTCTCACATAATGAATAATGGAAAACGAGGAGTGGTTTCCCAGTTCTGCTTCAATCTCTTGTTTGATCTTTGATTCTGCCAGCATTCCAAGAAGCTTCCAGCATTCCAGTAGCAAGGTGTTATATGTGTTACTTTAGTGATCAAAGTGTGGAATGTAGTCCATTCGCTGTAAGGAAGTTGTCCACCTCTTGTTTTGTTTGTGTTCAGATACTTAAAAAAAGAAGATGTTGTTTGGCTGAGATTCTTATACAGTTTAGTTTTATGAAAGAGGGCGAGGAGGGAGAGTGGTTAAGAGGATGGTGATGCATTTTAGGAAGCATTTTTAGCTTTTCAGGCTTTGGGTCCTAAAATATATAGGAGGAAATCGAATGCTGGGAAGCAGCTGAACCTGCATGGTAAGATTAAAAGATACCATGTTGCAGAGGGGAAAAGAGATGAGCTGCAAGAGGGAGGAACCACAGCTAAATCCCAGATACTTGGACAGCCCATTGTGGGGAAAAATAGAAGTTTGACAACACCCCATGTAGGAGAGTAAAAAGTTTTCTATGCTTCCATGTATGGTGTATGTCTCTTTCCTTAAAGATGAGATCAGGGGTGCTATCTATCTCCTTAGTTTCACTTTGATTCGTCAAGGAATGAGCTATTAACACTTAAAACTCAGTAAAGCCTGTGCAAGTTTGCTCCGCCATATATCATGGAGGTTAGTTGATTGGCAGCCCCTGTAATATACAAGGAGCAGGGAGTATATCTATCTTTTCTGGAAACCTTGTACTGCAAGGTTGTCCTGCACTATTTTCTGATTCGGTGGATATGAACGGAAAAGCTTGATCTTTTTATGAAGTTTGAATTTTATTCTAGTGATAGGAGAAATCATGTTCAAGTGCACAAAAATAGAAAATCTTAAATTTTCTATGAAATGCATTGATCATCAAGAATATTGTATGGATGCCAAAAAATGTAAGAAAAGAAAAGAATAAGGTTCCACTAAAGGTAATCTTCAAGGAAAAGCTTTTCTTATCAAAAAGAAATTCTAATTGACAGATATGACTATAGGAAGCTAGTAACTTCAAGATAAATAATATAGTCAGGTTTGCTACGTTTATTTTGTCATCTTTCTGGATAGTATTATAAGAATGTGTTCCTACTTGTATACCTATTTTGATGTTCTATATTTTGTCACACTCAAAGCAACATTCACTTTCAGGTTAACTGAAATTCAGTGGGCTGCTTTCATTCTACTTTGTGCTGGGTGCACCACTGCACAGCTTAATCCTAGGTGAGGTTATAGCAGTTTCCGCATCTCATCTCTAGAACTGCTTATATAGATTAATATGTTGTTATATATTTTTGTGTTTTAGCCTGGATAGTAAAAGATGACAATCATGATTTTACTACTTATATTCTGTTGATTTTATATGAATAGAGAAATGAACAATGGATTTTTCTAATGGAATGATGCTTTCTGTACAGTTCTGATCATGTTCTTCAGGCTCCTTTACAAGGTTGGGTTATGGCTATTGTAAGTTGCAGATATTCGCAGTACTATATAACATTAAGGTTAAAACTATTGCTTCTAATGGTTTTATACCTCTTCGTTTGATTTCAGGTGATGGCCCTTTTAAGTGGTTTTGCAGGAGTTTACACAGAGGTACATCTTTTCAGATATGTTCTGTTAGATAAGTAGTCCAAAGATATGCACTTTAGATGATGACCTCAGAACTGCTTCTCACTGCATTTTGGTATACTAGAGTTGAGCCTGGTGATTTACGTGTTTAATTACCATCTCAGGCTTCATCAGCAACCGAAAAATGCTCGGCATAATGTTTAAGTAAACTAGACTCATATACCATGTGCATAAGTTTTCTTTTATCTTTGCAGGCTATAATTAAGAAGAGACCGTCAAGAAATATTAATGTT
This sequence comes from Solanum pennellii, assembly GCF_001406875.1. NCBI lineage: Eukaryota > Viridiplantae > Streptophyta > Magnoliopsida > Solanales > Solanaceae > Solanum > Solanum pennellii. The sequence continues at coordinate 2,862,299 of NC_028647.1, forward strand.
CAGAACTTCTGGTTGTATGTCTTTGGAATGATCTTCAATGCTTTTGCAATAATGACTCAAGATTTTGATGCAGTCATGAATGAGTAAGTTGATATCATTCCTTCTTTTCATTTTACAATGTAAATATTTGCATTGTGTACCTTTTGTAACAACTGATTGTTCTCGATCTAGTGGTTTAGTAACCGCTTCTGGAGTAAATATTAAAATAACCGATATTGGATGCCTCTTTTTCTCTAAAATAGAACACGTGTAATATGCTATGACCTCAGATATTTTGAGCTAGCTTAGTAAACTAATTGTACATTGGAATAGATAATCACTCCAATATCTTGTGATTGAAGTTTAGTTGTAGTTTAACTTATGGGAATATTATCTCAGGCATACCTTGGTTTTTCTCAGTACTATTTCCATTTCTAAAGGTTTTCTTTTGGAGCTTTCCTATCTGTCCATTATATTTTATCATGATTTTCAGTTCCAATCATTATTTTATGATGCCTTCATTCACAAATAAATATTAGGTTAAGCACATCACAGTTTCAGTGACCACAGAAAATATCTCTTCTTGAAAGGACATTACCTCGTAAGATTGGACTTCATGTTTTGTTATCTATGTAAAGTTTTACAATTTGACCTTGTCTTTTGCAGTGGGTTCTTCCATGGATATTCACTGATTACAGTTCTCATGATTCTCAACCACGCACTAAGGTTTGATTTCGTCTAAATCTTCATAGTGGTAGTTTATTTATACATTTCAAGATTATGGATACATTGTGCAATAATACAAGATCAGTGGGGAGTACTGCTTTTTTTGTGCTAGCTATTTTGTATTGGCTGTGTTCATTGACATAAACAACACTCTAGGGAAAAGACAGTTCCACTAGGTGCAAGCTGCCAGGCTGCATTTTTTCCTAAATTGTTTTTGTTGTATTTGCTCAACGTGCTGTTTTTTAAAATTTGTTATACAGTGTACAGTCACCCCTCATTGTGTTCATTTGCAAACCTAATTAACTATTCAACATGATTTGTCTATACACTAGAACTGGTTTAGATAGAGTAACTCTGGGTGTAAGTTTCATTTCTGCTGCATTATTTCTATTTTTCCTTTTGCCTGTTGTTTTTCTGTTTAGCATTCATTCATCCGTTTTAAATTAGATTGATTGCATCATCACTCATCACTGGCCTTTCAATTGTTACTGACCAAAACTTGTCTCTGCAGTGGTATTGCAGTATCAATGGTGATGAAGTATGCTGACAATATTGTTAAGGTAGGGTTGACTCTGGTTGTGCATCTGCTTTAGTTTGTTTTAATTAGGTTCATTAGTCTAGTGCCAATTATCCTATGTCTGAGATCACCGTAGAATATCTATGTTGTGAGCACAATGCCTGACATGCTTTATCTTTTCCTTGGCTATGTTGTTTTTCTAATTGAAGAGTAAAGCAATGAAGGTAAACTGGACTAGAGATTCCACCCAAGAAATGATGTATACTAAGCTGCTAACTTATTGCTCGAAATGTAATTATATTCCAAAATATTTGAGCTATCTGCTGAAAATTAGTACAATGGATAGGCGACTATTTTGGAGTGCTAAAACATTGATGGATCAGGCATGAAATTTAGCTACCATATAAAGAGCCTCTTAGATCCCTCTTATGAAGCTCTAGAATGCACTCATATCCACGTCCTTAGAGTATAGTAATGATTGTGGCGTAGTTGTCAATGAGATTTCCTCTTCCTTTTCTTTTGCTTTATGTTCGAGTGCTTTTGAGGAGATATAGTCCGGTAAAGAAGGGCCGGGAATTTTGTCTCTCGCTCACACAATCTGCCAATGAACTGAGTGCTGACAGGATACCATTTTAATATAGCTTGTATTTGTTTGCAGGTCTATTCAACTTCAGTCGCAATGCTACTGACTGCAGTTGTTTCTGTATTTCTGTTTGGATTTCACCTTTCCCTTGCCTTTTTCCTTGGTTCCACGTAAGTGCGAAAATTTGTTTTACCACTATGTTTTTTTCATCTTTGTTGAAAATTCCACAAATTCGACAAGGCATATAACTGAATATGAACATTATACTTCTTTGCAGCGTTGTTTCTGTAGCGATATATTTACACTCGACCAGCAAAGCCCGAAGATAACAACCACCTTCACCTTCTGAGCTCTCTTGTTGATACCCAATAGGCATCCTACTCCAAGCTCATTTCGATTTTCCGTCGTGCCTAAAGTGTTAACAGATAACTATTTATTCTACACACAGCTTAAAAGTTGGCCTTGGAGTGGAGTTGGCATTTGAATTTCGGACTGAAGAATACTTGTGATGATCTCCTCATTTCTGTCAATTCTGAATTCAAATAGCAGTGTTAATCGCCCCAGCAAAAGGTATTAGGTATGTGAATTAGATCATATATTATGTTATTATGTATATTATTACAAGCGGGAAGATTCAAATTCAAAGTAAAAAGTTGTGTTACCATTTAGCTCCTCTATTAAATGTAATTCAATGTAGTACATTGATATTGCTTTTAATCGTAATCATAAATTTCATAATGAAAGAATTTGATTAGTTATGATATGGAAAGTCATTCATCACTTTAATGTAGAAATCATATAGCTTTTAATCGTAATCATAAATATCATAATGGAAGAAGTTGAAAAGTTATGATATAAGAAGTCATTCATCACTTAATGTAGAAATCAATTTTAGAATTAAATTTTGAATTTGAAGGGTTATTTTTTAATGCTATTTAAGAATCAACTTATAAAGATGAGAAGATCACAATCGGAAATCGTGCGATTCAACATGAGAAGATAAGAGAGTTAGAAGTTGCAAGTGAGGATAACCGAATGTTTAAAATTGGTAATCAAGGAGAAAAAAATAGCTACGGAAAAAAAGAGAGTAAATTTTATACATATGTAGTATTAAACAATGAACAATTTCATGTTGATATGTTATCTCTAACAATAACAAAGTTTTCTTTTCAGAGCATTTCATTCTTGCTTTCTTTCTCCATTATAGAATTTTTTTTTCCATGAAGCATTTAAAATTGTGTGGGTGTTGGATTTAAAGTATAGATATCAATTTAAGGTATATGTAGAAATTTTTTAATTCTGCATTTAAATGAGAAACATTAATCATTTTTGTTATTCATTTTTGCACATACTAATATATCATATGTTTGGACCTAATAACTTAAAAATGTAATTCGTTATTTTAGTTACCAAACAAAATTTTGCAAGTTCATCAAATGTCTAATCAATTGACATACAATAAAGAAATTTAATTACATTGATTGTTCATCTATTTTAAATTATATAGTATCTTTTTTATAGCTTGCGATAGTAATTAAAATGTGATTTTTACAGTAATTCATACATTTCACAAGAATCACGTGCAAAACAATGTGTAGTCTTACTAAAAGTGGAAAGCTCCAAAGATGAAAAATTGAATCATCATTTTAGCCCTAGACTAAATTAAACATCTAATCAATTAAAAAGTATTATTTTTTAAATTTTAAGTTATTTATTAGAAAGGGAATGTAGAAGAACAAGAGCCGATTAGGATTTCTAGAATTTTAAATAAGTACATGTATTAAGGTTTTCCCATTTTTTCTAATTAATTAAATAATATTATTTTAATTATTTTTTGACTTGTAAGTTATTTACTAAAAAGGTAATGTGGAAGAACAAGAGTCAATTAAAATTTCTGAAATTTTAAATAAGTACATGAATCAAGGATTTCTCTCTTTTAATCTTAAATTAAAAAATAGTATGAAGAGTTGTAGCTAAATCAATATATACCACTACCAAATATAAATTTGTCATATTTGTTGCACTTTAATTCTTTAGTTCTTTTCTTCTAATTAAGGTTCCTTAGTTATAAATTTGAGTTATTTAATTGCATTCTACTTAATGGGAAGGATAATTTCATCTTTTACAAATTAATGTTAAAATATTTTATCTTCCTGAAATATATAACTATTAATTTAATTTCAATATTTTTATTCTATTCTTAAAACGAGAGAAACATTTTAAAGAAATTAATCATAAGGTAGTGTGCCTCTATGTTTGTTTTTGCTACTTTATTTTATCTTTTAAAACAAATATAAAATTTATACATCGAAATTATAATAAGGGGGTGACTAAATACAAGAGTTTCTTTTTATGAGTTAACTATACACTATAAACATTTATCATTTTACTTTCATATTTTTGTTGTAACTCAAACACAATTTAAAAGAAATTATGTGACTTTTAATAATTCATATTCATCGTTATGGGGTACAATTTTAAAATACAAATTTGAATTTCAATTTACCTCTACACTAAATTATAATATTATAATTATTTAATAAATCATTAAATAATAAAACATGTATCATATTACAAGTGGAAAGACCTTAAATGAAAAGTTACATTATAATCAATCATATATCATACTTTTACATTTTTTCACCATTTTTATAAATATTTATTGCCTTAATGACTTAATAAAATGCCTATACCATAAATGTCTAAATAAATTTCACTAGCAATATCTCTAAGAGAAAAGACCAAATAACCACGTAATACCACATAATACTAATTCTGTAATTCAATTGGTTTGCATTTAAACAAAATGAGGAGTTTTTTTTTCTTTTGCATTATCTTTTCAGGTAGACAAACGTGTAAATTATTATAAGTAGACAAATAAATCTCAAATCTAATATAAAATTTGTACAAAATGTTCTATAAAAAAAATACTTTAAAAAAATATTGTATTCTTTTACATCATATAGAAACATGTATGCATGTTTAATAACCATTATATAAATAGTATCAAAACCACTTTAAGTTATATTTTAACTTTATAAATATTAAATCCATTTTGAATGTAAGGGTAAGGAGATTAAAATATAATATTAATATTCATTATGTTTAGAAACTTGTTTTTTTAGATATACTTTAATATCTATTTTTATCATCTAACATATCAATTGAAGTTGTATATAAAATTTTGACATCAAACTAATAGAAATATACATGTAATGCACGTAACCAAAACTAATGATACTATACGGTGCAACAAGTCTTCGAGGCAGCAAAATACTTCACTTAGTATCATAATATATTTGACGCGGTGCATGATTTCATGAACATTTTTTTGCTCTTACAAATGTAATTACTAGTAGTATTATTGTAATAGCAATTTGAGCAATATGTGCTTCTGTGATGTACGTTGATTTTTAACACTTGCATTAGTATCAATTATGAAGTTTTGCATTTTCTTGTCGAAGATTTATCAGAAACACTCCTTATTTTTAAGGTTAGGATAAGATACGTTTACATATTATTATTATTATTATTATTATTGAAATATACATTGAGTACGTTATTATTATTATTGAAGCTAGTTGTTATCATGCCATTTGCGACTATTAGATCAGTAATTCAGAATAAAGCACAATGTGATAGGATTACTAATTTCAACAAGTCAAAAGAGAAACTAATCATTTATTCAATGTGCAAGTATACTTTTCATCTGTACAATGTATACGACAGAAAAAGAAAATTAAAAAAATTCACACTTCTATTCAGAATTCTTCACTCACCCTCCACCATTTTTACGAGACTATTTCCACAGCTCGAATATATGATTTGATCACATGCAATTTCTGTAAGAGACTATTTTCATAGCTCGACTCAATGATCTATCTGCTCACTCAATATTTCTGCAAGAGATGCTTCCGCAACTCAAATATATGATTTGGTCACATTCCATTTCCGTGAAACACTATTTTCATAGCTTGACCCCATGATCTGATCACATGTCATTTCTGCAAAAAATTGTTTTCATAGCTTGAATTCATGATCGTGTCACATGATACCAACTTTATTCATAGCTTGAATTCATGATCGTATCACATGATACCAACTTTACGAGTAGGACCAAAAAAGTAAAAGAAATCCCAGACCCCCCCACCCCCACCCCCCATCCAAGCAATTAAAAAGCAAAGAAAAGAAGAAAAGCATACTAATGAAAAACTGTATGCTCTGTTTATACAAGTTTTAGCAATGAAGATCATCTTTAACAAAACCAGACAATCTCCACCCCCTTTCTTCACAAAAATCTATACACACCTTAAAAAATCTTAGAAAAAGTCAAAAGTCAAAAAAACACGCGAAATCTTGAATTCATAAACTTAAAATACTGAATCCGTCTCTGTTCTTCTCACGGAGACGTTGAAGATCCAAAACTATTCCCTCTACAATACCTTAACTCCAATGAAATCTGTCTTTCAAGTCTTAGCTGATTATAAAAATTAGCAATAAACATTTCAGCCCTTTTATCAATATCATCCTCTGATGATGGATAACTCATAGTTCTTTGAAGTCCTTTAGATGAACCATTTTTAGCCAAATCTTGATCATCATTTTCATCATTACATATTACATTTAATCCAGTTGGTTGTTTTTGCAAAATCTTCTCATTGAAACTCAATTGATGATATGGCTTTTTCCCAATCAAATATGATGCTAATTTCCATTTGTTGATATCAAAATTCAGTAAAAAAGTAATCTTTTTTACTGCCCTTTTTAGTTTTCCTAATAAAGACCAATTCTCTATCCCCATCTTTTTTCAAACTCGAAAAATAAAGCACTGAATTGACGAACTATATGAAATGTTGAAAAAAGAAAGAAGGGTAATCGTTCTTGAAGAAAATGAAGTTTTTTTTAAGTCGCGATAGATCTAAGTAGACGCAAAAAAAAGAATATGATTATAGTGAATATATAATCAAGAAAAAAGAAAGATATTTCTATTTTTTGAAGAAGAATTGGAGAAAATGGATAATTGGTTTTTTGAGATTGTGTTGGTTGTTTGAGAGTTTTTTTTTCTTTGGGTGGGTGGGGGTTCTTAGGTTATATATAGTTAGAATATGTTAGACTAAGTCATATTATTGAGGCACTATTTTTAATTTTGTCCTTGTTAGTCATCATTAAAAAAAGAATTAAATTAATCAATTATTTTTTAAAAAAAATTATAAATTTTTTTTTGACTAAAACACCCTTGAGTTGAGTGGTAAAGATGGTGACAAGAGAGACTGAAATTCGCAAACTATGACATGCAAGTCATGACAGATCGATACGACTTTATACTGTATTCAACATATTTGATATCATGCTCAATTACTCGATCTTAAATCTTATCGAACCAATATAATTCCCAAGCGCGCTACAACATAAGCAAGCATGTGACTCGCAAGTCATGACTATTATATATGACGTTTTGTTATATACAACAACTAATTTAATTACGCGCCTTGTTAGATTGATTACAAATCATATCAAATCATCACAAGTTCTTCTATCGGGTCTTTTATTGAAAGGATAAATATGCCATTTATCTTTACTCGAAAACCTAAATTCATTAATTTTAAATTCTCAATCCGTTTACGTAACAAAAAATGCATGGGGTGGCTATGGAGAAAGTTGTTAGGGTTAAGGAAAATAGATAAATACGTGGAGAAAAAGACAACCGCGTTAAGAAACTAAGAAGCAAAATCTTTAAGCAAAAAGACTTTTTTTGGTCAATTTTTTTTTTTTGGAATAATTTTTCTTTCTTGGAAATTTTGTATTATTTTTTGTTTACTGTCATGTTATTATTAAGGTATAATTGGTTAGTTCGAGGATAGTTCTTAATTTAAATATTAAAAAAATATTTTAAAATATGTTTTTCTTTTAAAAACGTCTTACGCGATATAATTCAAATTAATTAAGTGTCAGATATATCGGTTACATTGTCAAATATTCCTTATAGGGATTAATTAATGAAACTTTGATTAGTTTATGATAAGGATTAAGGATAGAGCCATAGGCAAATGTTTAATGATTTACCCAACTAATCATTTCTTTGTCTGGTTGGTTAAGACCAAGTCTATTATTTGTTATTTCTTTTTTAAAAAATATTGTTGAAAACAAGAATGTGCTACATTTTTAATTGAGTTTACTTTATATATATCTTTAGAGGAAAAATAAATTAAAATTTATTATTCTGTCGTTAAAGAATATTTATCGATAAATCTTCTTAAAATTGATATTTATATTACTTTTTTAAAAAGACATGATACTTGTGTCTATGATATCAACACTAACCACAAATCCAATAAGATTTTGTTCGTATTTATATCAATTCGATAAATATATAATATGTATTTTTACAAATATGATTATCATTAAATTATGGTTAGGTAATTTAACACTTAATCTAGTGTAAATTAATATTAGATGTAGATAAATTTATGAGCTTATTGTTAATTTGTTTGTTTCATTTTCTTATCAATTAATTAAACTAAATTATTAATGTCATTGATGACAACGTAACTTATATTGTTAATAAAATATAGAACTCTTCATTTTTTACAACAATTTAATAACTAATTAATGATACAAAGTTTAATTATATTGCTACCCATTTGGGGAGAAATGAGAATGTATATTTAATTAATTGCCGGCTAACTAGAGTAGTAGGTATAATTATTAAACTAAAATAAAGGAAAAATTCAAGAAGAAAATAAAAAGACTTTATATTATACTAAATTTATTTTTATATTGAACTAGTTATTTTATTAAAATATGTTAGGCTTTTAATTTTTCTTAGCTATCTTGAGTTCTACAATAATATGATTCTTTTTAGTAGTTTCTTTAATTCATTTGACCTATCAATAATAGTATTATGATAATTTCTATTCCAAAATTATATGATGCTCTTTTTTGTTATATATTTTAAAATTATTTGATATATTCTATGTTTCTGAGAAAATTAGTATAATTTTATACCTTGGAAATTTGTTAAATCATTCAAAGTTTGAATTATTATATTTATTCTCTCTATCAAACTAACTGTTTGCGAACAAGTTTTAAAGTGACAGAAAATAAATTAAAATTACAAATAAAATATGAAGAAACATGATTTTATTGATTAAGATAGATTGCGGGTATCATTCTGTTGATCCCTTGATTCTACTCTCCTAGGATATATCCATGATTTGAGTGATTTATTCATGATTTGAGGGCCGTTAGTGGCGTATTTCTCGAACTAGGATGATTTAGATTTGACCTCTCTATATGAATAATCCATCAATGTATGGAGTATTCGAGATATTGATCTCTTTATGAAAATTTTGAGAGAATTTAGTACCCTTTATATAGGCATAAACTAGGGTTTAGGGTTGAGTAGTCTCCAAAAGTCTCAACTCGAATTGAAGCATCTTGTAGAATCCCAAAAAATTAGCATGACGGAGTGTAGATTTGATGAAAATATGAATAATCCATCAATTTGTGGAGTATTCGAGATCTTGATCTCTTTATGAAATTTTCGAGATGCTTTTAAGGGAATTTAATGCCCTTTATATAGGCATAAACTAGGGTTTATGATTGAGTGGAGGGTCCCAACTCGAATTGAACGCATCTTGTAGAATCCCATAAAATTTTAATATCTACACTAAAGTTTGACGATATTTTATGTGTTTATTTATTGTTCGATTATACACCTGTGCAAGTTGAAATAAATATCTTAAAACTCCCTTTCCAAATTAAATATTTTTATTTAAATAGCACATGTAATGTTCTTCGTTTGTCCCACACAAGTGCCTCGTTATGAAATAAATCTTTTTTTATTCTTCGAATCTCCGATGAGTTACGGATAAATTTTAAAAATATCAAATCTATAATGATTTTATTATTTTTTATTAGATGTTTATAATATATTTTTTAAGTCAAAGAGTTCAATTTTTGACTAGTATTTGGTCAATTTTAGAGGCAATAATAAGCAAATTTACTCAAAAAAGAAATTATTATTTTAGAATTTGGATTATGATTCAAATTGTGAGTATTCAAAGCTATTAATAAAAGGTGCACAATTGAAATGCATGTAGAATAATGGGTCAATTTTTTAATACTTGGAAGCCAAGTCTCCATTTTTGCCATTTTGTATTATCATTAATAATATATTAAAGTAAAATTGTTTAATTAATACAAATACAAATTTTTTACTAAAGCTATAGATTCTGCCAAATCCATTAGCTCCCACCTTTAATAAAAAAAAGTTTCCGTATTTAATGTTTATATCAGATTATATTAATTTATTATATAAATAAATGTTAAATCGAGAAGAGAATATATATTGATTATACTATAATTGTATCCTTATTTCCACTTTAAAGAAGTATTTTTGCATGAATCATATTAATTTCTCAATTGGTTGACTTTCGATTTTATAGAATGTTTATATCAGATTATATTAATTTATTATATAAATAAATGTTAAATCGAGAAGAAAATATATATTGATTATACTATGATTGTATCCTTATTTCCACTTCAAAGAAGTATTTTTGCATGAATCATATTAATTTCTCAATTGGTTGACTTTCGATTTTATAGAATGTTTATATCAGATTATATTAATTTATTATATAAATAAATGTTAAATCGAGAAGAGAATATATATTGATTATACTATGATTGTATCCTTATTTCCACTTTAAAGAAGTATTTTTGCATGAATTATATTAATTTCTCAGTCGGTTAATTTTCGATTTTGTAGAGCAAAACAGAAGAGCTTCGTAACGATAAAAAACATAGATTAAGTTGATGTAACTACGAATATGAATAAATTTAATCTCCAAAATCAAGTTTTTGAGGCAAATTATTAGTAATATAATCAATTTCACTACACTTAATTTTTATCTACAATTTTCCTCTTTTTGTGTCTTTACTCTATTAATAATTCTTTTATTCTAAAGTGAAAATCATAATAAAGATATTTCCATCGAAAAGCAAATAACCAAAAAAAGTAAACGTTTTTTTTTTGTCTAAAGTGAAAGTCATATTTATTTCCTACTAAAAGCAATAAACAAAAAAAACGATTTTTTTTATGAAGTGCAAGTCATAATAAAGATATATTTCCTATAACAAGCAATATCCAGAAAAAAAATAAAATGAAAACGGTTTTCTTTTATATTAAATAACGACTATAATAATAAGTAATAATATATTTAGTATAATTTTATAAGCGTAATTTAAAAAAATATAAAGTGTATGTAAATCTTACATCTATCTCATAGAAATAGAAAGCAATTTACTCTTTTATATCAGGAGAAACTAAACATACTTCGTATTTTGGAGATATTTTTTTTTGAATAATCGAATCGAATTGAAACAAAATATTGGAACCAAAGAAAGGAATAAATAAGTTTATTTATAGATTGCCATGTAATTGATGATGCATTACGAAAGTTTTATTAATTATTAGTTAGGCATAATATATATATTGGACCTTAAATTTAGCTTCAAATTTTAACTTTTTGACCTACAAATTTCATAATGCACAAACAGACCTTTTAATTAAATAAATACATGAGTCCTACATTGCACAATACACGTAAAACGCCATGTAGGACAAAAAATGACATGTAGAACATGTATTTTTATTTGTTCAATTTTATACAAATTTAAGTGACTACTCGTGTACACCCAAAGTTGAAGGGCGTAAATGTAATTCGAAGCCAAGTTAAAGGGCATATTTATGTATTATGCCGTTTAATTAGTTTGAAAGAAGTAGAAGCATCTTTCTCCTTTCATGGAAAGTCTTAAGGTACTTAATAATAATTTGATGCTTCAAAGAAAGAGCAAAAGAGAAGTCAATAACATACAAATGAAGCTTTTAAAAACAAACAATTGTACCAATTTTAAAAAAATTCTAAAGTTACGTACAAGTGAAGTTCATGTTAATCTTCGATCGTTTTTACTTGAACAACTGAAAATTCAATCATTTTTGTAAGAACTTATGTGCATGAACACAATTATTTTCGAACTCATACACATGAAAAAAATATTTAAATGGCAATATCAAAATCGGGTATCCATGCACTTTACTCAATGATGCCTCTAGTCGAGGTGCGTACAAATTGGCTCAAACCAACGTAGTGAGGATAAAAATTTCAACATACCCCTTTAGCATTTGGAACCATAATATCCTTCAATACTTTTATTCACATAAAGCTTCATATAGTAAAAGGGAGCTATAAAACAAAACAAGCAACTTGTTTAATATGGTGTTGATATGCTCTATTACCATTATTCATGAACTTGAGTTCACAAGACCAGATTTACAGAGAATGATGTGCATGCAGAACATACTCTGCACGCGATAATAACGTCAAGGGTAATGAGCTAAATTCTATACAAAAGCGGATGATTACGCGTCATCCAGAACTCAACTTTAACGTCTGTGGTTCCTGAGCTCTCATCACATACTATAAAAAAGGGCTATAGTAAATTCTCATTGAAGAGAATTGTGTACCTATATCTGGAGGGTGAAAAGAATCTTCTCAGCATACTGAGGTATTAAATATCGAGAGAATGACCCAAAACCCAAACTATCTATACCGACCAGCCAACGATGTTTCTCCAGAAACCAATCCTGCAAATGTAGTATGAGTATATTAGAGCCAACTCTAGCTCATATATACTGAAACGGTAAGGATCAATGTCACATTTCACGTAAGCCATGCATAATAGCAGAAAAAATTGCAATAGTTTATGGTCAAACAGAACTGATGCTTACAATGGCATGGCCTAGGAACCTATGCAACATAATCAGAATTGAAAAAAGAGTAAAAGGTAGGCAACTAGGATGTACCAAGACGGGTCTGTATTCACACACATTAATAAGTTTTAAGTATCGATACAGGCAAATTTTTATCATGGGTTAGCAAAGCAAGATGAGTAAGGATCTGTAGAATTAGATATACTCAACCACGTCTAAAAGGTGTCACTTTCAGATGCCTACATTTACTGAAAAAAGATAATCTTGCTTTTATGGGCTTCAACCAAATATACAAGAATGGGATGCTACACTAATATTTGACAAGGAATGTAGAGTAGGTTGTTCCAGATAGTTTCAATTTAAACCTGATATTTCTAAAAAAATCTAATGCATCATCAATTTTAACAAGGATCAAATAGCAGACCTAAAAGTTCAACCAGGGCCATCTTACAATATTAGTCAATAACACTGGTTTTAACACTTTGCTTCTCTAAAACCATCTATCAAGTATGCTGAAGCATATCAACTAATTAGTGAAAGTCCACTATGTATCAACCTATCTGACAAACTGAGACTACAAAGGTAATCACTTTATTGCAGACATCATTTAACAGAGCAAAAGAATGCATACCTATAATAACTAACGGGGAAGAAGGGGTTCTCTGTCATCAGGTCCAACGCGATGGCTAGCCTGTAAACGTCATAAAAGATATGAGAAATACATGCATGCATAATCTTTTGAATTTTTTTTTGCAAGTTGATCAGAGTCTTACATCTTCACTTGCCCCAGCCGCCATATTTATGAAGGATCCATCCTTTGACCTGTAGAAATCAAGCACTTAAAGTTTCTTAAAAAGAAAAAACACTAGATTGATGATATCAAATGTGTTGTAAGAAAGGCAACACAATAACTAAAGATTTCACACAACATGCATCAAACTATCAAAGTGATAACCGAGATTAGCTACAACAACTGCATAATTAATAGACCATATATAGAAAAATAATAGTTTAAAGGAAACTAAAGGGAGGAAAAGGTGGGCCCTCCATTGGACCAGAAGAAGCAATTGTTTCATCTTGACCCTGCCTGATTTCATGTCCATTTATAGTAAAATATTAAACCCTCTCTGCTCTTGAAAACGAGGAACCTGATGAAATTCCTATTTTGTTTTCATAATTCAGAGAATAACATTAGGAATGTCTCCATACTCTGGAAGTTCATCATGATGTTCTGATGGATCCTACTTTGTTCTAGTCCAGTATCCCTCCATACTCTGGAAGTTTAGACAGTCCTTTGACACCAGCGACTCCTAAGAACGTTAAGTACTTGATCCAAAACAATCTAAAGGGCGGATCTAGAGATAAGCATCTGAAAGCCTGTCGAGAAAAGACGTCGCAGGGTAACCACAATCTCGTGTATATCAGTTTTGCTTTCATAAGGCTTAAAACTTGAAAGAAGAATGCACCTGTAGTTTTTCGGATAATCCATTTCCAGGTTGGCGTTTTGAGGCTCATCCCTGACCTTTGCAAGAGGTGAAAAGAACTGAAAAATTGAAGCTTGACGTGAGTCCAAGTTAAAAAACTAAGCATGCCACTCAAAATAGATAACAACATCAAAATATAACCTGATGCATCGAGATAAACACAATGGAGATTCCTAAGATGAAGTTCATAGTAAGGGTATGTCCAAACAATACAGCAGATGCTATTCCAGTGAAGATAGTGGCCACAGTTGATGAATACTTCTTCAGAATTGTATCTGCAAATGTAAAAACGAAGCAATGATTAGTTAATGCATTTAAGTAATACATTTACTAGACAATACAAACCACCGTAGAAAAATGAAATCTGCATGTTGCTCACTGCCGGAAATTGGAAGTACCTTGTAAGAGCTAGGAATCAAAAATTCAATAGCACATGCAAAACAATTAAAAATTGAAGCGACCCATTTTGGCTGGCAAAATTGGATAATTCAGGGAGAGAAAAGCTCAAGTCCCACATACAAAAGAAATATACAACACAAAAAAATTATGGAGTATAAATCGGATGGTTAGACAAGATGTATACACAGATGCATCTTGTCGAGTGCAAATAGCAAGAGGTTCAATGTTAATAATTCAATCAACTCTTCAAAAATACATTCTATTACCTTCATTGATAAAAGTCAAAAATCTACTTTGGGAAGCCAAATAAGTGAGAGAATCCTCACCTGCATACTTGAAGAAAAACGAAGACAGGATTCCCTGGGCTGCATTATTGCATATTAAAAACATTGTTGCTCGTGAGTGTCCCCGTAGGATATCAAAATTGTCAGGTCCTGAAGAGAATTTGATACAGAATTAGCCAAGAGTACAGGAATTAAATAAATTCTGTGCATAAACCAACAACTGGAAGTAGACACGTAAATCAATCCAAGAGTAAAGGAATTGAATGAGTTCGCCTAAAATGCTTATGAAACCTAATGGATTGATGCATCATAAGCATTTTAGGCAAACGCAAAAGGCTTGGGAAGTATAAGCAAGTGGGGATCCTGTTATGGATGGTACTCAATCTAAGGTTGATACATCCAGGTCCATTTTGTTAACTTCTAAAATTATGACGAGTAATATGTCCTTATTTTGATGCTTTCCTTATACTCCCACTGTTTCAATTTGTTTGTCTTACTTTTCTTTTTAGTCCGTTTAAAATTGCATGTCTCTTTCCTTTTTTGGCAATTTTTTTATTACAACTTTCCACATGACAGGCTTTAAACCACAAGATTCAGAAGTCTTCTTCATTCTTAAACTCTGTGTAAGTTGTAACTGATTCATGAAGGAGGTGAAAGCTACAAAGGAGGGAAGATAAAGATAACCTAAAGATAGAATTTGAAAGAAGTTAATAATTGATCAGTTTTTTCAGATATTATGATTAATCACATGTTTATTAATGTCAAGAGAGCTTCATTCTTAGGAAACACAAAAAGGATAAGATTTCCCATTCATACCTTTGTAAATGACAGTTCCAAGTATGCCTAGGAAGTTGAAGATTGCACCATATCCGTACAAAAACAAATTCTGCAAAGAGCAGTTTAGTTGTTTGAATGGATCATTAATAAAGTCATAGACACCCATTAAACAAACCACACCAAGAGGTTACAAGCATTTCACTACTTGGAAGATCGTGATTATCATACTATTAGCTTTGTATAATTACACCAAACAAAAGTATTGCTCAGAAAAAAAAACTGATTATTAGCAAATCAATTAACAATTCTATGTGATGGTTCGAACTAAGACGATGAAGAAATATTGGAAATGAAAGAAGAAACTACGGAAGAGAAGATATCTATTGTTTTGGCTGGGATCCAATTGAATGAAATCAAACTCACTGCAGCAGCTTAAAGCACTTTAGGAGTAATCAACAGCAAAAGTTCACCTGAAGATAAATGCTGGTCTCGAATTGGCTTTTCAAAGCATATTCATTGTAGACAGATGCCAGTGAAGGAACAGTGACCTGAATTATTACATTGCATCAGTTTCTATCCACATTAAATAAGGCAACTAGGTGTAAAGTCAATAAAGTATTGCATAAAGTTTATTCCAGTACAAGTGGCACTGTATTGTAAACCACCTATACTCTCTTGGACACTAAAAAAGGAGGAAAAAAAAGAAAAAGAAAGGGAATAGTGTGAATTAGTGTACAGATCCCACAAGGTAAAATAATTCCTGAAGGCAGTACACTCAGAGCTGGAATATCTGATGGATCAAGCAAAGAATGTGAGTAGTCATTAAGAATTATCTTCATATAATACTTACGAAAATCAAGGTATACAAATATGCCCCTGTTGTCACTGTAAGATCCAAAGCTGATGCACCTTCTGGTAGAGAGCGCAGCTGATTCACACTGATGCCAATAAGCAATAGCGCAAGAGCCTCCCACTGTGACCATTTAGTTTTGATAGTCATATATAGTTAGCATTATTTCAGGGTCCAAAATGCATAAACACAGATCGTACACATCTAAAAATCAATTAAAAATTACAGTTGACTATAGTTCATAAACAAACCTCTGTCAGCTTTACCAACCTGAATTATGGAAAAACGGCGTTTCATAACTATCTTTAACAACATTGCAATTACCAAAACCTGCAAGTTTTAAGAATTTAAAAAAAAAAAAAAGAATCACCAACACAAAATTTGAGAAGATAAATCAATCAGCGGCAAAAGAGGAAAGATCTGGTACAAGTATGACACAAATTAATTGAATCCTCACATCAGGCATCACAAGAGTAATCACATCATCCTTGAGTACGAACTGCAATTACAAGACTAACCAGCTCACCACCAAATCCCAACTACAAATACTTTATGTGAGCCTATCGGCTCGATCTTCGGAGGGCAGGGTTACCCATGGAAACCTGTTCTTGTGAGTTGTACAGGCAGCCTGGTGGATCAATTAAGGTGCACGCTAGTTGGCCAGGCACAACAAATCTAATAAAGGGGAAAAAGGACTACCTATCTCAACCATCTGAAGAAAATTAAGCTCATAGTTGTTATTTTCCATTCAATCTTGAGTGCACATAAATGGAAATTTTAACACCTAATAGTAAAACCTGACTGTGAACACTCAACTAAAGCTAACACTGAAGCAGAAACAAAAGATAGCAAGCAGAGTTTGTAATTAATCTAGCATGTAAGATCCGCTAAATTATCAGCTATTTGCAATTTTATCAGGGAGATATAACTTATCAAACCAAAATTACTGTAGGATTTTCACAAGTAAATTGCAAAGTCTGAAAGTGTCAGCAATAACTATAAGCAAATGATACCTTCAAGTTACTCAGCATCTTTACAGTAGCAGGGTTAAAATATAACTGCACAAAGTAACAGAAAGTGTCATTAGGAAGTGTGAGAGGATAGTTGAACTCCAATAACATGCACCAACAATGCAAAACATTAGGGCTAGACAAGAAAGTGAGTCCTTATGAGTTAAATGATTCCACTTGAGAAGACATAAAATTTTGAAGAAAGTAATCACAACAGATAAAGATTATACAAAATCAAGAAGCTTAAATAATTCCACTTGAGATGACAATCAAGTCTCCTCATGCCAAAGTTCTCAACTTTCAGGGAAGATGCTCAATTTACTTTCTGATCTAAAGCAACAAAAAGAGGCTATAAAAGAAAATCTTCTAGTAATGTATTTTTTGAGTTATATGTACATACATATCTATCTTGGAAAGCACGTGGTATTTCTTAATAATACAAGAATAGTACATTGCTGGGAGAGAAAAAAAAAGTAGATAACAGCCATATTAATCAATATGCTTCAATCCCAAGCTAGCTGAGGTAGGGTATATGAATCTATTTGAAACCCACCATCTAAGATAAGGGCAGTAAGTCATGAGAATTTGATAGGCATCTCAGAAATAACCTATTAATATCCAAATGAGGAACGACAGAAAAAATTTACCTGCATGATAAACTTAAGGTAGTTATTAATAGCATAAAGCAGAGCAGGAACAGCTAGAAGCACATTGTTCCGAGCAGCCTGCAATTAATAAAGGAAAAACAGTTTGTAACAAAAGTTGCCATGAACATTCTTCACTGTAATTCTTAATATCCCACTTGTGTCCTACGTGGTAGAGGAATGTCAGAGAAAGTACTTCTGAATGGTTAGACTCATTAATTTCAAATTTCAGATTGGAGTATTAATTAAATAACAAAGCCCATTCACATATTGGTTATAAAAAATTAACTTGGTCAATAGAAACCTATTACTTTCCCTCTGAGGCCAGACAGGTTCCCACCTTTTACCGGCTGAAGGACCAAGCAGCTGAAGCAACTCCACCCCCAATTTATTGAGGCCCCATTAAACATTTATTAAGTACTATTAGAAGTCAGTGGTCATCATCATTATGGTCATTGTTTCTTCATTCGCTGTATACTGGAAAACATAGGAGAAATATAGAAAAGAATGCTAACATTCTATGTAGATTTAACAAGGATGACTTAACTACCTATAAGGAAGTGGAGAGAAATATAGGGATAACAAAGAAAATCCTTCACTATCAAAGTTTAGATTTTGCATGTCAAAAAGGTAGAAACATAAACTTCAAATGGAAATAAATAAAAGATTTTTATTTAACTTGAAACTCTTATTAAAGTATGGCTTTAAGCCGGCTGAGATGGGTTCACCTACTTAACTCTCCATGTTCATGTTAAATATCTTCACTAATTCTCATTGAGGTAAGCAACAATATTAATATATGGAAAAGTCAACATAATACCCAGTGTAATCTCTGGGTACTGGGGAGAGTAGTGTATAAGCAAACCTTACCCCTTCCTTAAATGGAAGAGATGTTGTTTCCAGTAGACCCTCAACTCAAAACAGATGACAAAGACAACAACAACACACACGAAGAAAAACGAGAGAATACAAAAAGAATGTAAGTTTATGAATTAATGTAGATTGTGTGGAGAGAGAAATAGGAGAGCTTTAGAAGGAGTAGAGTCGAGTTTCTACCGTTGAAGAGTAGTCTTTGTTCCCTTATTTTCTTTTGGTGCACACAGAAAGTTCCTTGTTGTATAGACGGTTGGGTGAAGTCTAAAGAGAATCATATATTTTGTAGATTCTCTACCTTTTGGTATACCCTTGTATACAGCCAGTCTAGCCATGTTTATGAATGAAAATTCTTTTACTTTGATTAAAAAAAGTGTAGGTATATTCTTTTGTATACATGAAAAAGAAAAGTCTCAGTGGGAACATTTTTATATTGTTTTAACACAACTGAACATGAAACTTGTATATCTATTTAAAACAAATAAAATCACTTCTGTGAATTAACAAGTCTTACCTGGAACAGTGTGGAGAAAGAAAGAAGAGACTTCTCTCCAGCCTTCTGGTTTCGAGCCTTCAAATAATAATACAAGAGATTGAAACATTTTAAAACAAGTGAATAGTTATACCAAGGTATCAAGATAGTAAGAACAAATTATGATGCATATGACCAATACCTGGTAGAGAATTTGTTATATCGAAAAAGAAGAGAAGAAGCTCATAGGAAATTGAAGGTGTAGAAGGTTATAGAATAAGTTAAGTCAGTAAAGAGAGACAAAGACATACCTCTAAGCATAGCATTATTACTGCAAATGCAACTTTTGCCAACTCAGTCAAAAAATTAACACTGATGGGACTGAACTCGAATTTGCCATCAACTTTTGACATATATACAAGTATAGGCTGCAAGAAAAGAAATAAATGAAAAATGTATTCTATTTAATATACAAATATAGCATAATATAGAAACTTACATAAGAAAACCCGAAATATTCCAGTGGTACTCTGTGCAAAATAACTACTTTCTGATAACCAAGTTCTAAGAAATAATTACTCTCATTTTTCTTAAAATAAATACAAATACGTAATATTCAATATTCAACACAAGAATAAAAAAAATCAAAAGTTTAAGGTCGTACCAACAACCAACCTTCACTAAGAGAGATATTTAGACTATCAGGTTCTTTTATTGGCATCAATCTCTGTATGTGTGTTGCCATGGAAAGTATTTCAAAGATGATTTTGCAAAATCATGAGAAAATTGATGACATTCCAAAATGAAACTTAGACATACCCATCAATTTACTCTTTTGAGCCATTTTACCTTCTACATTCCAAGATGACCCAGTTTTAGTAATATCAATAGTTTTGCATAATTTAGCAGATTTTAATACAAAACACAATTACCTCGATTAAGTAAGAAACCAGTAGACGTAAACATATTCAAAACTACAACTCTTATCATCAAAAGGAAAAATATCATAGGATAGGCCAAAATATATTTCACTACTAATGATCAACCGCCATCATTATTCATCATTGTCATTAGCTATCAATATCATTTCACTACTAATGATCAACCGCCACCAACAACAACCACGATTAATCACTACTGTCAACCACTATACCACCAGATACTACCCATAACCACTATTATCAGTCAACACTATTCCAAATCGACATACACAATCACCATCACTAGTCATTAACATCGCCAAATATCATTCTAAACTAAGAGCCTTAGGGTTTTGATTCAACAACAAAGGCAGAACACAAGATGTGTAGTAGGTGTGAGTTACTGAGTTCGAACCAAGTTTAGTATGTAAGGGAGAAGGGTAGAGGGACTGGTCTAAAGCTAAAACAACAGCTTTCCCGGTCATAAGAAAAATGATTCTACGCTAAGATGCACATGTGATCAATCACATGCCACCTCCCTAGTCCCCCCATTCGCATTTTACAATGATTAAAAAAAAGTGATTCTGCTAGCAATTGCCTCTCCTACTTTATTTCACCAACACTCCACATTTCATAAGACTTTTATCAACTTTCAGCATTTTATTGATGCAGATGATTAAGTTCGACAGGTTGCAGTTCCTGATACTCAGACTTCTACATTATTTTTTGCAAATGAATTTGTATCTATTCACCTTCCAGGCACTAATGCATACATCTTCTTTACTTTGTGGCTTTACAAATCACCAAAAGAACTCTTTTTTTCCAGCTCAATAGGATTCGTTTCAGACTAGTTAAAAATCTTCGTGCATATTCTATCCAACAAATTCAGAATAAAAAAAGATTGTTCTTGAGCTGGTTATCTCTACATTAATAGTTAAAGAGCAAGTAGTAACACCATTACAAACAACAAAATTCAAAATGCAAGTTTCACATAAGCTACAGCAGCAAAAATTCAATAACTGTAAACCCACCAAAATGCTGTCACTGACGACCAAAAAAATAATATAAAACAGCGAATTTTCAACTATACATCAGTGTGATGACGATCATAAACTTTTGTACCTGTTCATCATCCAGCTACTAATGCAAACAAACATTTTTTCTAGCTCAAAAAGGATTTGCTTCATACTAGTTAACCGTCTACATTCACAATAAATTTTTTGTTCTTCCGCTAATTATTTCTAGCTTAACAGTCAAAAGAGCAAGTAGTAAAACTATCATCCAAACCACAAAATTCACAATGCAAGTTTCACATACCTGTAAACCGACCAAAACGCAGTCACCGACAACCAAAAACACGTTGAAAGCTCGAGTCTTCACCGATACAACAGTCCGATGACGATCATAAGCCTTTGACACCGTTCTTTTGGTAGGGGAAGCTACCAATTTCGAGTGACAAACGCTGCATTCCGATACTTCATTCATTTTTACTCAAGTCTCTCACCGGAACTCAAATTTACTCCGTCGATGCCTAAATTTTTCCGACGAACGATCGATTTAGCGAAGAAAATAGCTTTTTGGAACTTTGATTTGTGTTTGTTGGATCTGAATTTTCATTCATTATTTATAGAAGAAAGTCTTTAGTATTTTTTCCTTATAAAGTATATTCTTGAAAGAATAAGTGAAATGACCAATTTACCCATAGGTTAGATATAGATGGAATAGGGATTGAGGAGGGTATTTTTGTCTTTTGAGGAGGAATTTATTTGTTCTAATCCATTTTTAGCTCTCGTTGATCAAAGATTTTGAAGTCGAAACTTGAAAATTTGGATCATAATTGGTTATACACTTTTATTTGGAAAAATAATTAAAGTTATTATTGGTTATGCATTTTATTTGGAAAAAAGATTAAATATAATATCATTTTGAAGTTGAAATTGAAATTTTGATTTATAATTGGATATATGCATTTTATTTGGAAAATACTTAAAAAGTTATGTGATCATTTTCTGAAAAGAAAATATTTAAAGATTAAACTTTATGCTTAAATAGATATTTGAAGATAAATTTTTAAAATTTATTTAAAATATATAATCAGACACTAGCTTAAATTTGATCTTGTTTGAATATGTTTATTTTCTTTTATAGTAATGCTTAATAAAAGATATTTCATTGTAAGTTTTCAAAATCATATTAGATTTATATGAAGATAAATTTTCAAGATCTGATTCAAAGTGTATGATCAATTTATATGTTCTAATCCATTTTTTAGCTCCCGTTTGGTCAAAAATTTTAAAGCTGAAACTCAAAAATTTGGATCATAATTGGATATGCATTTTATTTGGACAAATAATTAAAGATATATGATTATGAAGTTGAAGTTGAAATTGAAAATTTGGATTATAATTGGATATGCATTTTATCTGGAAAAATAATTAAAGTTATGTGATTTTGAAATTGAAACTTGAAAACTTGAATTGTAATTGAATATGGATTTTATTTGGAAAAATAATTATAGTTATATCACCATTTTCTAAGGAGAAAATATTTAAAGATTAAATTTTTAAAATCTAATTAAAATTTATGCTTAATTAGATATTCGAAGATAAATTTTTAAAATTTTATTCAAAATATATGATCAGACACTAGCTTAAATTTGATCTTATTTGAATATGTTTATTTCCTTTTATAGTTGTGCTTAATAAAAGATTTTCTATTATAAGTTTTCATAATTTGATTAAATTGATCAAACAATTATATAAATATATCAAGATAAATCTTCAAGATGTGATCCAAAGTGTATGGTCAAACATTAGCTTAAATTTTATTTTTAATAATAACAATAATAACATATTTGATATAATTCACGTCTGGAGAAAGTAATGTATCCCTATGACATAAGTAGGACTTTTTGTCGTGAATTTTATTCTAGTCGGGCATTAACGTGAATACGAGATATGAACAGGGAAAAAAACATTTACGACGAGTATTATTTTGTTCAGAATCTAAAGAGAGTGTGTAACATAATTATAAATTTGCAAATTATCTTAAAATATCAAGAGAACTTTTTCGATTTGAATCTTGAGAATGAAAAACGTAAAAATAACTTTATTAATAGGCCTTACGCGACTTGAATAAGATAAGTTACGATGTTTAAGCAGACACCAAAATTGTTCTGCTTCGTTTGTAAGTTTTTTTTTTTAGAATCTTGTTATCACTACTAAAAATACAACAACAACATAGTCTTACAGAGTAAAGTTTGGAAAACATAGAATATATGCAAACCTTACCTGACCTCAGAGATTAGCGAGACAAAAATTAATAATTTTTACAATAGTATTGACATTCCATCTTCACTAAATTGAAGCATATGAATCATGACATTCCAATTTTTGCATCATTATGCACCATACAAGAAAAAATAATCAAAAGATGCCTCAATACATCATGATTTTAAAGCTTAGACTCCATTTTTTTTCCCAAGAACCATTATTTATATCTAGAAAGTTAAAATGGTACACTTTACATTGCATTATGCAGTTTCTCATATGCCTAATTTCAACTCCCATCTTCTTTTTGCTACAAGAGAAACTGGGATGCATAAATGAAGTGCATTTGTAAACACATCAAACACAAAGAATGGGATCGCCACGCGTAATCAGTGGAGTTGCTCAAACTGCAGCCGCTTTAATGGAGAGGAAATCAGAAATCTTGTTGGTGTAGAAATCCGGTTGTGTAGAGTTGCTGGGATCTTGAAGCATCGATAAAGATGTCACGCCTAGAATATGAACAAAAGGTAGTGTTGGATGACAAATTTTGAAGCATATGCCTTATAAGGAGAACAAATTTTCCTTTCTGAGATACCTGAGAGAACCAGAAGAGTTTTGCAGCCACCATTTTGTCCAAACACTATATCTGTATCCAATCTGTCACCGACCATGCATATCTGCGACTTCTGTATCTTAAACCTGTTGTGATAACATTAAAGAAGATGAAGAAAGAGAAGTTATTCAACTCGTCCAGTTATATTCACATCTTCACTGTTACAGATTGAGAAAATGCATAATGAAAACTAGTTTCTATAAAGAACTTTGTAACGTTGAACGACAGTTTTTTTCGTATGAATATGAACCTGAAAATGATAGAAGGATTTAGTTCATGTTTGATCTAGAAAATTGCTTGATACATCACAATGCCAGTACTACTCCTTCAGTATACATAAGTTGAAGAAAAAGTCCGTAAACACTCTTTCTATCTCTTTTATGAGAGACAGTACAAATACTACCTACATAAGCATGATGCAAACATTTAGGTCACCCTTTCAAGGCTAAAGCCTATTACTTAACATGCAACTAGAGAGCACAAAATCAAACTTGATCTAGAAGTAAGGTAGTATGATTGTGATAAGTCTCATGATGAAGCATTCATCATAGGATGACAAAGTTTCATCAGCAACTAAACAAGTATACATCTGAAATAACTAAGAACCACAGCGATAATATAACGCTAGTGAAGAGCAGGGGTGGAGCTACATGGACGAGGGGATTCAATTGAATCCCTGTCAGAAAAATTCTTTGCAGAAAACCTTTTTTTTTTTTTTGCATATATATTTAGTGTTGAATCATCTTGTTATAAGTGAAGATATTAGCATATTGCAAAGGCGGTTCAAAAATTGTTTTAGGTCAGAAGTTCAAACTCTGGGTATGACATTCTTGTATATTTTGAATCCCATCATGGAATTCCTGGCTCCGCCACTGCTGAAGAGTCAATGGTAATAAGTTACAAGTTTCAATTACCTTTATTGGCAATGTGTAAATCCTGCATTTATAGCTATTTAATATTTATAGCTAAAAGTTCATTTACGGGAATCACGAGCTTTTGGAGCAGCATTAACTTTTATGACTAGAAAAGCTTACTGAATTACACATCAAAAAGTGATGGACTCTGGCAGAGAGCCATTCGGCCAAAAAAATGGAGCAAAGGGAAGGGAGCAGAAGACAATGACAAAGAGTGTAAGTAAAGAAGATGAGGTAGGACAAGACATAATATTGTAGAAAATTAGTGCCATACTTATCAGCCAAGTAGTCCATCATGAAGGTTGAGGGCTTTCCTACAACAAGTGGTTCACGCTTTGTAGAGCCTAGGATCGCACCAACCATTGAACCTCCACCTGAAGCAACAGAACAGAAAGATGCAGCTTAGTTTAAATATGGAAAAAAATATTTCATGGTTATAGCTGTTCAGAATGATCAAAGAAGAAGACACTTGAAATTTAGAAAAAAGATTAGCTAGAGTAGCACCTTAACATGGCAATAAGTTGATGACTAAGTAAATGCTAAATGAAAAATCTTGTCATCTTTCTAACTATATAACCTCGAGTTTACACGACTAACAAGGTTGATCCAAATTACTTCAGTAATCAACTATTCAAACTAGTTAACAGCTTAACATTTCTTTCAGATGAAAAAGCAAATGACATGGCTCGAAAGGCTCTATAGATAATGACTTGGACGAAAGTGTAAAAAGGTAAAAGGAAAAGAATTGAAGTGTACGTCACAATTGCAATAACATGTGATAAATTCGGATTGCAAGAAAAAGCTCTTACTGTAAATGATAGTGCGAGTGACACATGACGACTACAGAAATAATCATTTTGGTGCCAAGTAGATTTAAGTCCAACAGAGAATGGGTTCAACAACTAACTTCTTTTAATGAACGATTTAACTCACAGAACAAACATGTGAACCTAGCTTTTAAAGCATGAGAGGGGAATAACCTGCCCATTCCTGAGCATCTGTAAGATGGGTAACAGCATCACGATTTGTAGCAATGAAGAGACATCCTGGATTTTCACGTATGCACAGGGTAGCATACCTTCATTAAAGAAAGCAAGTTAGAGATATGATATCAACAGGTCAGATAAGATTTATACAGACAGGTGAATGTGCGACATAGGAAGCCTGTACATTTATAATACCCTTCACTTCTCCCTGAGTCTTGTCTTGAATACAGGGTTTATATGTGCAGACAGTAATTCTAGTCTGAATCAGGTCCTCCAGCAAGGGGAGTATTTTATCATGGGATAGCCAAAATGGATTAGATGATCAGAACTTTGAGCAAAGATAAAAGTACTATATGAGTGGTTAAGTAAATAGAATATTAGAATCCAAACAAATCCGAAACAAAGTAATCTCATTGTTAGATATTATTCGGCAGAGAAAACGATACAGAAAGATAAAAAGGATAACTCACTGAATCTTGTGGTAGTTGAAATAGCGGTCAAATCCAACAACAACAGCTCCGACCTGAAAGGTATAGACACAACTCAGCACAATATATTCAAAAAATAGTAGAGCTTAGTCTGATTTAAACGTAGAACACACATGAGAACAAAATAAGTTTAGAAGCATGAAATGAAGCATACATCTTTATCCTGCTCCATCATATATCCAGGCTTTAGCTCTATTTTCTTGTCACCATCTTCCTGTTAAAAAGAATAACACAGTATTCAGTTCGAATGTGAATCTAGTACCAAAGAAGGCACTGAGCAAATGCTCTGTAGCTCTCTCTCTCTCTCTCTCTGAAATCTAACTATAAAAAGAGAAGAAAAGAACTTTTTTAAAACTATGTTATCAAAGTAAACATTGTTAGTGGCATCATTTTCTAACTTCCAAAGCATAGTTGAAAGAAAGTTGCCAAGGCATGGTTCAAATTGCAGCACTCTGGCTCCAACGTTACGTAATTTAGTCTGCAGTGTAAGAAAATAAGAATTTTGGTTGAAAGATTCAAATGACATTCATTGTTTCTATTCATTTTGCAAGTCTTGTTTATCTCAATCTTCTGGCCAAGTAAAAGACTTGACAAAAGAAAAAACATAACAAAGACAGAAAATGAATGACATGGTATAATCCTAATAACTAGAAGACTTAATTTCTACTAGGTAAGAAAAATGGCAAAGGCGACAAGGTGAGAACACAACATATCACTAGTTCCACAGGTTAGTTAACTAGAATGAAGAGATAAACATTCATTCATAAACTATTAGACCAAAATTTTAATAATTTATAGATTTATTTGTGGTGAAAAACTATCAGAGGCCAAAAGTTATTAACTGCAATACATATCAAAGCTTATTCATAAAGTAGAAAGGACTGTATATTATTTATTTCTGCATACCGGTCCTCCAAGATATTGAATACCAGCTAACTCAAGCTCCTTCAAGATGCCATCCTCACCAACAACGTACACCTTAAAAATGCATAAAACATTTTAGGCTTTTTGAAGTGAATCAATGCTACTGATTTTATTTTATTTTTGGGTCTGTGGACAAGTGACTGACACAGTCAAAAGATAAACCACAAATTCATGTCACTGCAGCTGAAAGCATTAGACGCAATGTTATATGAGATCCACTACTTATCAGACAGTAGTTTTTCCTATTCTTAATTCAATAACTCAAAACAGGAGACCATTAGTATCTGGGAGAATGAAAATGCATAATGATTCTGAAATCCTTTAACCATCTAAAAGATCCATGCTGGTAGAAAAATGTCTAATTTTTTTTATTGAAGTTGAATTTACTCCCTCCATTTTAATTTGTTTGTCTAACTTTCCTTTTTTAGTCCATATAAAAAAGAATGTCTTTCTTTTTTTTGGAAACTCTATAATTTCAACTTTCAACATGGCATGATTAAAACCACAAGATTAGAAGGCATTAATAGTCGCTCGACAATAGGAAATATGCTGTGAATTTATTATGGCTTACCTTTTTATCTTTTGGGAAGTCAATAGACTTCAAATACGCAGCTGCAGCAAAGGATGAAGCAAAAATTTCCTCCTGGAAAGTGACTTGCTATAAGAACTATTGATCCACTTAGTTATAAATATGAACTAGAAGATCCATTAACTTACCTCGTTGACACTAAGACCGAGTGTTTCAAATTTCTTCCCGTACTGCTTTCTAGACTTTGTTGAGTTGTTGGTAACAAAAACTAATCTTTTTCCCTGGAGAATGAAGTTACCGAAACGTTACATGGAGCAACCAGTTCAGTTATAAATGATTTTGTTGCCACACTTTTCTTATGAATAAAGTAACTTTGAATGCTACAAGCAATCTTGTAATCAAATTTTAAGTACGCAAAGCATTCCATCATTAGAAACACTAACCTTTTCCCTGAGCAAATCCAAAGTTTCAGGGACTCCGTCTATCAGTTTATCTCCTTTCCATATGACTCCTGTAATAGTGAAGGAAAAAAGGACCTTATTTTAAGTAACTTACCCAACTTTTTTGTTAGGAACATATTATCAACATTTCTTTGGGGATAATTACGACAAAAGATGATACGGGAAAGGAAAAGAAACTTAGGCTATCACCTGCTAAAGATGCTAACGGTCAGACCTCTCTACAATAATCACCATACTTCACAACATTTCACTATAACGACAAGTTTTCATTGTTACTTATATTTCATGTTATGTTACATTCAGCATTTTTCTATGGCAACCAAAAACATTCATACAAACAGACATTGTTATAAAGAGGTCCGAATTCGATCAGGAAAAATCTTAATTCACATTCTTCCTAAAATTACTTCATCTAGGTCATGCCACTATTGCATAAAAAACTCTGAAAGTATCATACTCTAGGGGTATTCATTTTTTATTCTCACTATGTATAGAATAAATTCAATGCACTCTAAATCAGATGTCATATTCTGGCCAGACACAATACTTAAAATGAGAGTTGAGATTGTTTCCTTTATAAGAAATTCTGGATTTAAGTTCCTCACTTTGATTTATTTCCTTCATGATTACTACATATTTAATATCTCTCCACTTTATGAATGGCATTTAACTTTGTTGTATGTGTGAACAAAGTTCCACATTGGTAGTTGAAAAGATTGAAAAGCTACATTGAAGGTGCAACAAAATGACATATCACACCGTTTTTAAGAGTATTCATGCAGTTTGACTGATTCTTTGCGATACTTTCCACCCGCAACATGTAGAAGGTAACTCTATTAACTAAGATTAGGACAGATAGAAAGAAATCACCTAGTGTTTTTTGTCTCTGTTGAGTGCTATTTGTTAAAAATGATTTTCGAAAAAGTACTTCTGAAGACTAGCAATCTATGTTTGGCTAATCAATCTAACAAATATTTTATCGTAGCAATAATTTGTGCTTTGTCAAGGTTGTAAGAGCGTTTTCGGGAAAAAAACTACTTTTTAGCTTCTAAAAATCAACTTCCACTATCACTCGAAATCATTTATTTTTCCTTATAAGCTTGGCCAAACACCTCGATTCTTTAAACTAAGCATTTTTGTTCTTTAAAAAAAAAATCGACTTCCCAAAAGTTTGATCAAACATGTTATTATCCCAATAAACCCACTAATCCCAAGTTGTCTATATCATGTGAAACAAGACAACAAACCTATATTGTTCAAATTCTCTAAAAATACATTACTTTTAGAACATATACTCACACATCGACATTTTCGAAGAGTCCAAACAACACAGCAATAAACACACACCCCAAAATGAAACACCTTTAACTACATCTTCCAATAAACATACAAAAAATTCCACTAAAACACTGAAAAGAGCACATAAAACAACACAGAAAAGATTAGCATAGCCCCGCACAAGAAATGACCCAGTAACACCCAAAACCAGCATAATTAATCAAATACACAAACACCCAAATCAAAATTAAATTTAAAAAAATCCAAAATCATACCATCGCAGTCAAAGATGAAAGTTTCAACAGAATCAATGAGTTCTGCAGGATTTGTAAGTGGCTGTGCTGAAGCTTTGGTAACAAAACTTGATTTTGATGACTCCATTCTTGAATTTTTACAGTTCCATTTAATGGGTTTTGAAGAATTTTTCAATGGATTTGAAATGTAAGAGAATTTATTCGAAATTTTTGTGGAATTTGTAAAGGAAAGAGTTGAAGAAGAAGAAATGGTTGCTGTTACTCTGATGCTTAGCATATTTTTTTTATTTTTATTTTTTCTGTTCCAATAACTGATTTGAGTTTGTTACTAAAATGAATACAAAAATAAAAATAAAAATAAAAAAATTGGTAAATTATTAGTAAATAATAATATTATATGAAAAAAATGAGTGGATGAAGATAGATATATATTAAGATGGAAAATGCAAGGCTGGGAATTAACTTTGTTCTTCTTCTTTGCTATCTTGTTAATTCATTTTCTTTTTTCGATATTTCTATTAGAATTCGATCAATTTAAATTCATTATCGCGAGGATTTATAATGGGAAGTAAGTACTTTTTACTAATGATTTTTTTTTTTCGTGTTCAGAATTTACAGTCTCATCTATTGCAGCACGTCCTTTTAGAACTTATTGTTATTTATTTTCTTTTAATTTCTTAATAGATTTTTGTTTTTAGTGTTAGAGTCTGACTCATTTGAGATTCGCACAGCAAGCATTTATTAGGGTTAAAAATGAATTGTTGTTTCTTTTTTTACCGTTTGTTTAAAAGAGTATTTCTTTTGTTCTACTATCTTGAGGTAAGACTAAAGTATGCCCCTTTCAGACCCCCTACATTTGATATTACAATAAAGTTGTTTTTGAATATAAAAATGAACGATTTTAAACTTTCAACTCATGTTTGTCTCGCGGGCAAACTTTTAAGGTCAAAAGGTGAAACTTGTAGATCTTAAAGTTTGTTGTGAAGCAAACACGATCGGAAGTTCAAGATTACTTTTTTTTTTAATGTTATTTTTGTAAATGTATATATATTGTACGTGAATAAGATATGTATTATATATTCGGTCAAATATCTTTAGTTTAAGTGACTGGATGACGGCTCTTTCGGTTGGGAGAAACTTTCGCAAATAGCCACTATATTCCACTTAATTATGGCTTCATAGCTATAGTTTTGCATATTGACGGGTTGTAACCACATATTAAGTTGTCTCGTTTGTATAATTTGTGGATAATTGATATAATTTAATTAAATTTGTATAAGCTTGAAATAACGAATCTACACAATTACAAACATCAAAAGTATAAACAGTTATACAAATTTCGAATTATACGAAAGTTATACAAATTCCAAATTATATGGGAAACTTACATAAATATACTAAAATAAAAAAATATTTACCATTTATAGCAAAAATATCTTTTTTTTCACTTGATCGTTTTTAATTCATTTATAATACAAGTTTAATACATATTACAAAGAAAAATTTATTATACATATATAATACAAGTTTTAATGATGGATAATACATTTATCACACATTTTAAAACACTTATAATACAACGTGTCAGATTTTTACCAAACAAACATAATATATTTCAAAAAAACAATTATAATTCATACATATTGCATACATAATTCACCTTTAGTTCATATTGCAGATTTAACATATTATTGTTATAAATCCTAATAAATAAAAAGTATTGCTAAAATCAGTAATTATTTATTAAAATGTATTAATTTGTGTAATTTTTCCTTATATAAACGTGTGAATTATACAAAACTAAAAAATTGAGCCACGTAATTAAGACAAAAGTAGGTCGTAAATTGTAATTAAGATAAATTATAGCTATATTAACTAATTAATTAGTATATATTTGCTTATACACGTAATTTTCCTTATCGATTAATTCGTCCCTTTTTTAACAAGCAATAACAAGCAATTGGGCTTTTTCCATTTGAGTTTATTGGGCTTTTCCCATTTGGATTGGACCAATAGACCAAGTCAGAGGCCCACACTTTTTGATGAATAATTTCAGAAGCCCATATTCCACTGATAGCCTATTACTATAGTTACCAATCAGGTCAAAGATGTCTCGGGTTCAAATCTGGAATACTAACTCGTTTCTAGTATGGTGCGTTTGACCCCCTCCGGCTCATCATTTTTACGTTAATAGTTACCTACTAGTACACAAAACACTTGATGTGCTTAATTCGATTCTACATCACATAAACATCGTTCTTCGTAGCGTTTTCCCTTCAGCTCCCTCTTCTGTCGTACATGTGCTCACCAGAAATCTGCATTATTGTTTTCTTTCAACTTCTTGATAATGAAACATACCTGCTCCGAGTTTGAAATCTCTTTTACTTTGAAATACTAGTCTATCGCGATTACCAATCTAATAACCACGTCATAGAAAGGTCTCGACTTCCATAAATGAAAAAGTCAATAACTTCTACGTTAATCATCACAATTACTCCACTTCCCTTCCTTACTTCCAGAATTTAACACGATAATATTTCGTCAATCAAATGTTCCATCAACTAATTAACACTACATTAAGGCATATATTATATTAATTATTAGTCCTAATTCCACAATCAAACCATGTTATATTATTTTAATATTTATATTTCGATTAATTTGTATACACTTTCCAATCATATATTTTTTTCTGCATTAAGGCAAACACAACTTATTATATTCCACTAAAAAATTATTGTAGTTAATATGGAAAAAATAATAATTAATGACCCATACTTTCTTTATACTAGAACTATTTTATTTATTTTTGTGATTTATAACCCTAAGTATCAATTGTCTCCATCAAAGGAGCTGTTATATGTTGAAGAATGATGCATCAAATTAATTACACCCCATGTTGTTGGCAAATGTCTAGTCATCATGGTCGTGATGGGATGAATACAATCTTTTCGTTCTTAATTATATGTATTGATGAGTTCCAAATTTAGGTTATAAAACGACTTTAAGAATGTAATAAATCTGACATTTTTTTATTCTTTATAATAATAGAACTTTCAAAAAATTATAAGAATCTAGTGATATTTATGAGTATCGAAAAAATCATAATAATAAACGCGTTCTCTATAGAGATAGCAACACACACTTGTCACATATACGTAAAGTTCGATGCAGTGGCGGAGCCACATATATTTTGAGGATTGTCGATCAAATACTTTTTGATCAAAAAATTACATAGCTTAGCTTGGTAAAATATGTTTTTTATGTATAAATATTACATACTGACATTCGTTGACTCCTACTTGAGTTTACTTATTTATATTTTGACATTCCTTAGTCAAAATTTTGAATTCAACACAGATTTTTGTCTTCACATATGTACACATACATCTAAGTTCCAATAAAGGTATGTTAAGGAATACTTTTATATATTAAAATAATGGACCTTGAACAAGTACGATTCTAATTAACTAATGGCCAACAAAATATATCGAACATCGAATAAAAAAATATATTCTAATCTAGAACTTAATAAGTTTGTTGAAATAGGGTCCCAAATAACCCTATACTCTTTCTTATTACTTCTTGGCCCTTCATTTTATTATGAATAATTTATGGCAAAAGTTTCTTCCTTATCCAACCCCCAACTCCCTAGTAGGTAGATTAGTATATTTCAATGTTAAATTAAACCTTAAGCCCACATTTCACAATGATTGGGTAAAAATTTATTCGCATCGAGTATATAGTTCATATTTTAAAGTATTTTTGTCGTATCGGTGAATAGGAGGTGTATGAATATGTCTATAAAAATTAAGTGTAAGAGATTGATTGTAGCATGAATTAGAAGAGGTATGATATAATCAGACATAACAAGTTAAATTATTCATAAAGACACGACTCTATATAGTAAAGTTTAAAGGTCGAAAATCGAAGAAATAGAAGGTCAGTCGATAATTAAGCCTTGTCGTACTATATGACGTAGCCAATAAAAGTAGGAGACTAGTCCTCCTTTTTAATAGTCGGATCGTCTCTTATTAAATATATACATTGTATTTATTTTGTATTTTATTATTCAGCGTTAATATATTGTCTTTATAAATTATAATTCTACTTTAAAAATATTTTTTATAAGTTGAGTATCTCACAAAAATAAAAGAAAAAATTTACATATATCTTATTTTCCTAAAATAAAAATCAGATTCTATTTATAAGACTTTGCACAAAATAAATTTTGGTATTTAAAGCAACTACTTTGTGACACATGAAATTGTGCTATAGAACATTACTTTTCTAGTAAGTGGCCGTCACAATTAATGATTGAAAAATCAGCACCATATATAAAATAACATTAATTAGAATATTTAATAATATTTAATAATATAGTTGAACTTTGTCCCTCAACTTATTAGCTCTAATTAAATTCAAAGAAATGAACCAAATTACGAGTAATAAGTATTTTTTTATTTTTAATTAAAGGTGTTCGATTCAAATTTCCTGAAATACAAAATAATTTTTATTAGAAAGCTCTTTACTCTTTCGTGTGAGATTTTTCGATATGAATTTAAATTTTTTTGATATTTAATTTAAATACCGAACACCAAATAAAAATTTTTTTAAAAAAAATCAATAAATGTAAGTTCTTTATCTTCAATATACAACCATGTGCCTTTGGAAAAGAAGTCACATCCTAAAGGCCCCCTTTCTATTATATTTTGTCTTTTGTAATTCATTGTTTTCCTTTTAATTAAGCTTCTCAAATAAAAATAAAAATAAAATGCTTGTACAAAAGATTTGGAAATGTTTAGTTAAACTTTTAAGGGAAAAAGGTCTGATATACCCCTCAACTTTGTCATTTGGAGCTGATATACCCCTCGTTATAAAAGTGGCTCATATATGCCTTTACCGTTACACAAACGGCTCACATATATCCCTGCCGTTACAAAATGGCTCATATATACCCTTCATTTAACGGAAGTTAAAAAATTAGTTTTAAATTTATATT
Source organism: Solanum pennellii (assembly GCF_001406875.1). Taxonomy (NCBI): domain Eukaryota; kingdom Viridiplantae; phylum Streptophyta; class Magnoliopsida; order Solanales; family Solanaceae; genus Solanum; species Solanum pennellii. The sequence continues at coordinate 2,897,312 of NC_028647.1, forward strand.
TATTACTAGTAAAATTTTTAAAAAAAATTATTTAGGGGTATATATGATTCTTCTATCAAAGTTTAAGGTATATTTTAATTTTTTTCATACATAAATTATTTTTTGACTTTTTTTATTATAATTATTTGAGTTTCTTATTCTTATTTTGTTTTTTTCTTTCATTCCTTACTTTAAAGGAAAAAAAATTAAACTATTTTTTTGTGTGTATTGTAATTTAATTTCGTATTCGAAGAAAAAATTTGGTCATCTACAATAAGTTTTACAAGAATATTAGTGAAACATAAATAAATTTGATTATCAAAATAATAATTACAAATTAGTCATTGAAACAAAAAAAGGTAAAAAAATAATAAGTTTGTCGAGGATTAAATTTACTCATATGGGATTATATTTTTTAGAAAAATAATAAAAATTTAGATTAAAATATTTTTTTTCCGTTTCCGTTAGAGGAAAAGGGTATATGTGAGCCATTTGTTTACAAGTAGGGGTATATATGAGTCACTTTCATAACAAGGGGTATATCAGCTCTAAATGACAAAGTTGAGAGGTATATCAGACCCTTTTTCCAACTTTTAATTAAAAATTTATTTGTTTTTGACTTTTGAATCCTTGTAAAAATTATGTAGCCGATGAATGAAATTTCTTCATTCTTTTAATTAAAAATTTTGAGTTTAAGTCGTACAAATAAAAATATGACATGAATCGAGCTAAGTAAGATTTAAATATCATCAAAGTATAAATTTTCTCTTTATTTCTATCTATTGATTTAGGGGATCAACTTTTTTCAAACAAATAAATAATATAATAAATGAAAATTAATTAGGGAAAATATTGATGTTTCAAAATTAGGAAGGGCAACCTTAATTTAGATGAGAAGTTGGTTGAAATATTAATTAGCTTGAAGAATAATGCTAATTAAAAACCGTTAAATTCAATAATCCAATAACACAAATCAATAATATTTCTTCAATTAAATTTATCAGTCGATTCAATTTTTAGGCAAAATTTTAAAACATTTACACAAGCATATTACTTATTAGATAATTATAGATAAATGTTTCCAAGTAAAAATATAATAAAAACGGTGACTATCGTACTATAATGAGCTAAAAAGGACGACTTTTACAAAACGTCTTTTTAATATTGATATATATAACTTAAATCTTGTTTTAATATGCGGAATTTTAATTATATTTTAATCACTCATTAAAACTATAGTATTTTTTCAACTAACTTTTCAAGCTGTTAAATGTACAATCATTTTCATAAACTGTTAACTCAACCTATTATTAAATGTTAAAGTTGATGTAATTAATTGTTGTAAAGTAGAAAGATGATCATAATGGAGTTATCATGATTTTTTTTTATAGTAAGTAAAATCAAATTAATAATTGATAAGTTAGAAGAATTTTAATTTTTCATTTTATTTTTCTAAAATAGTATTAATGATTTTTAATAATAATTATAGAAAGTTGAAGACCTCACTTATAGAATAAATAATTTAGATTCATAGTATATTAATATGGTTGATAAAGTAGGTGGAGACATTTCGTGGTACATAAAAAATCTATTTTAAAATTGATACCTAGTATAAACTAATAATTAATATGATCTTTTTTTTCTTTTCTTTTTTTGGAGAAAATTTAAAATTTCATAAATTTGACGGAGTTGTATTTCACATATAGTCATTTAATTAATAATTTTTATTTCAGAAAGTTTTTTTTTATTGAAGAAAATATGGAATCTAGAAGAAGAATGGTTGTTTAGGATAATAATAATTATTAGTTGAATGATCATCTGAAAAATTAACTAAAATATAAAATTATGATTGTTTCGTTTTTACCTAGAACATCTAATTTAAATTTTACAAAATGATAATTGTTCATTATGTGCTCATGTGATGACTTAAATTGGTGAAAAATTCACTACAATTTAATTAAATTTCTTCATAATTGTATTTTCACAAGTTGATGTATAATTATATGTCTTTATCAAATATGTATACAATGTATATGTAGTGCATATTTTATATCAGATATACATATTATATAATACATATACACAATATATATATATCATATAAAACCAAAATGTACAAGTATATTTATTTTAGCCATGCTACTAAACTAGATGAATAAAAATACATTTATGTAACTTCCCTTTTAATTGAATTCATAATATTTTGAAGATATTTTTAACCATTTTCCGCGATTAAAACAATAGAGGCAATTGTCAATAGTATGACATCCTTGAGAAGAAATTGAAGGCCACTTGTATTGATAATGAAAGCCACATAAATGTAGTAATATATTAGATTTAAACCACTACACCTCTTACAATTGTCACATATCTAACTTTATTTATCTCTATGGATCTCTTTTTCTTATTTATTTTTACCTAAAAAACATGTGCAACCCATGTAACTAAAAAATCTCTCCATTCAATCCCTTCTCGAAATTCACTGATTCAACTAATTTAGATTCATATTAATAACTTTATCAAAAAGTACATGGTGCTTCCTATCACGAATATATACAAATTCAGAATTTCAAGTTTATGAATTCTTGTAACAATTTCAAGTTAAAAAAAAAACATTACTGAGTTTTCCAATTTGTATATTATGATTTGAATACTATTCTAATAAAGTATCAGAATCGAAGTTCTCCATTTCTAGAGTTTGAACCGAAACACTCTTATTAATTTATAATTATGATGAAGCTAAGGGATACAAACTATATGACCACATGCACACATAGGTGGTCCCTTTCACCTTAGTTTATTTTAATATAAATATACAACTCATAGCTACCCAAACAAACCACACCATACCAAACAAAACACAAACTTGTATCACTATATTCAATATTTCAATATGGGAACCCTATACCAACCTCTTGAATCAACAATGCAAGACCTAAAAGTCACAATCCATAACACTAGCTTAGTCTTCCCATCACAAGAAACTCCAAAAAAACCTATGTTCTTACCAAATATTGATCAAGTCCTCAATTTTGATGTCCAAACACTACATTTTTTCAATGCAAATCCTGAATTTCCACCAGAAATTGTGACGGAACGACTCCGAATCGCGTTATCTAGGGTTCTTGTTCCTTATGATTTTTTGGCTGGGAGACTTAGGATGAATCAAGAATCAAAAAGATTGGAATTTGATTGTAATAGTGATGCTGGAGCTGTATTTATGGTTGCTTCAAGTGAATTAACATTAAATGAGATTGGTGATTTAGTTTACCCTAATCCTGGTTTTAGACAATTAATTGTTCATGAGAACATTGATATTTTGGAAAAAGATGATAAACCACTTTGCATTCTCCAGGTATATATTTGATCTATCTCTCGTGTTTATATTATCTGTCTTTTAAGATTTTTATACGCTTTTTTAAAAAAATATTAAATAGTTGGGACTCCGGATAAATTAGGTTTTGAACGATAGATTCATCTGAATCATGTATTATATTTTTGACATGAAACACACACACGTGGCACATGCACACACGTATACACATTAATAGGAAAAAGTATTACAAATTCTAGATCTGCCTCTGATAATAAAAGTATTTGTCTAAATTATATATTTTATATCTTCTTTAAAGGTTTCCCTAGCTAGTTGGTGTAAGGAATGTAGATTATTTTTTTTTTGGGCGGGGGGGGGAGGAGGGTAATAAATTCTATCAGAATTTTAGACATAATATATTCGATGAAATTCATATAGCCAACTGACTGAGCTATTAAGAGTTTTCGTAATGTCAATGTTTTCTATCTAGAAAAATAAATGATGATCTTTCACATCTTTTATCTAATAATAAATAATAATAGGACCAATATTTTCCAATAACAACTACACTATGTGAAAAATTGTCTTTTTTTTTAGATTCAACATTTGATACTCATGTTTGAAGGCTAACTAAATTTGATTCATATTGAGAAATCCTATTTCTAGAGGTAACTTTATCTTTACCAAAGACGATTAGCTTATTTTAGTGCTTAAACCTGAGAAATTTAATGTTTTTAAAAAAAAATACTTATCACTCAACGATAGCGTTTGATTGGTAATTGCTAGTCTTTAGATTTAAGTTCAAACACTAGTTAGAAAGTAAAAGTATACAAAATTGTCATCACTTATTAATACTATACTATATACTATATACTATATACTAGTATATACTATTTAGCCATTTTAACTTTTTTCATAGGACAAATAGAGGGTTCATATGTACCTTTCAAATAATTATTCCTTCACCTACTACCTAGCTGTGCTTTATAAAAGTTAATAAACACAAATATTAATGACAGACATTCATAAATCTAAAATTTATATATTTTCAGTGAGTTCAAAATGAATTTATATATATATATATATATATATATATATATACTTAAATAGATTGAGTCGAGAATAATGTATTTGATTGAACTCACCCTAATTTACCTTTCTTTTCAAAGAAACTTTTTATTATTTTTATATTTTATATTGTTGTAAGTTTTTTGTATGTAACTTTTTTTTGTTTTATACATTATTGATTTATTCTTTTGTGGACAGTTACTTATAGTTATCTTTTAGGGGATTTGATAATGTAAAGTTATAACCATTTAATTGTTTACTTTTTGGTTAGGTTACATCATTTAAGTGTGGTGGTTTTGCAATGGGCTTTTCAACAAACCACATAACCTTTGATGGAATAAGCTTCAAGACTTTCTTACAAAACTTAGCTTCTCAAGCATTTGATGATGACAACAATAACCCTAAGCCCTTAGCCATTGTCCCATGCAATGATCGTACCCTCCTAGCCGCTCGTAGGCCTCCACGTGTCACGTTCCCACACGTCGAATTACTCAAATTGGATGTCCCCATTGGTGTAGAACTAAATGCTAAAGTATTTGAAACCCTACAAGAAGAACTTGACTTCAAAATATTTAAGTTCAATCCAAGTGACATTAATTCCTTGAAGGAAAAGGCAAAAGACGAAAATACCCCTAACGCGAAAATCACGAGTTTTAATGTGGTAACTTCTTACGTATGGAGGTGTAAGGCGTTATCGTATGATGATGAGAACAATTCAGAGCGAGTTTCAACTGTTTTATTCGCGGTTGATATTAGACCTAGGTTAAATCCACCATTGCCACAATCTTACGCTGGCAACGCTGTGCTGACGTCCTACGCGTCAGCCACGTGTCACGAGCTTGAAGAAGGGCCTTTTAGTAAAATTGTTGATTTAGTGTCACAAGGGGGTAAAAGAATGAATGATGAATATGCAAGAAGTGCAATTGATTGGGGTGAGATTAATAAAGGATTTCCAAATGGGGAATTTTTGCTTTCATCATGGTGGAAATTAGGGTTTTCACAAGTTGAATACCCTTGGGGTAAACCAAAATATAGTTGTCCTGTGGTTTGTCATAGAAAAGAAATTATATTATTATTCCCAAATATTGATGATGGTAAAAGCAACAACAATGATGGGGTTAATATATTTGTGGCTCTTCCTCCCAAGCAAATGAACAAATTTGAGTCTTATTTTAACAAGTTTTTGTTGGATTGAGCTTTTGTGTTGTTTTTTTTTAATCTTAATGTTGTAAACTTGATGATGTGAGTGTTGAATTTTAATTATATTGTATGGTGATGTTAAAAGTGTAATAAATTATTATATTTTGTATATTGTTTTTGATTGAATTAATGAGCTTTTGTGTAATAACGATTTTATATATATGGAGTGAAGTGATTATTCTTTTTAAAAAAAATTCTATCTTATTACCCTCTTTTGTTTAAGGCTATTATCGATTGATAAGGCTTTGATCCAATATTGAATTCGTTTTAAAATATATATGTATACCTCTTTTTTGGTGTGTGTGTGTGTTATTAACAAGTATTTTATATATGTTGTTAAAAAAAATGGTGAAGTGAGTGTTAAATTTTAATTATCTCGTATAATGATAGCTAAATGTGTAATTTATATATCTTTTTGGATCGATAAGCTTTATGAATATTAATGTAATAAAAATTTAAGTGACCGTATATGGAATAAAGTGATTATTCTTTTATTTCTCTCTTTTTCGCCTTTGATTATTATCGATTGATAAGACTTGATCAGACAAATTAAAACTATCAAAATACTAATTAATAACACTATGTAACATAATTATTGATTTATAAAGGTTCAATACAAGATATATAGAAGAAAAATTATTCTTTAATGACACTCCAAACATATATATAGTCATCACCAATTCTTTTAAGAATAGTTGATATTACATTATATGATGACTACTAAAGACTTTATAGTTATTTTTTCGATACATGTATATCACTCCGGGCTTCTAGAAAATATCGATAGACGTATATCGAATAATCCTCTAAAAGTGACGGGTTTTTTTAAAGCAATTCGACACTAACAAGTAACAACAACATTTTAAAAAGATTTCTAATAATATTATATTCTACGACCACCAGTACCATTTTCTCTTTGACAATTGAAATAAACCGCAGCTACTGGTAATCCAAAATTATAGAGCCTTGCAAATTCCCTCGTATCGAAATTTTGGCGATTTTCGGGAGCATAGATGATTTCTCGACGCAATTGACGAAATAAAACTAGAACAAGTCGATGTATACCCATTGTAGGTCTTGGACACTCATAAGATACAACTTCATTTCCTATATCACACAAAAATAAATAATCAAATATATAAATGATACGAAAAAATTCACCTTACAGTATAAAAATTCTTTTCTGAACAAACTAAAATTCTTATGAGTAAACGTTAAACCATGATATATTAAAATTTTGTATCAATCGACGATATATATATATATATATGTATATGAAAAACTTACCAAAGGTTACTCCTGTGCTTGCTGGAATATTAGTGACCAACCTAAAAAGAAAAATTTGTAATAAGAGTATTAATATTCAAGTTAGACCCAGTATGGTAATTATGAATTCGATATAATTAACTCGATAATTTTAATTCAGATTATGTATTTTTATACTGCTTTAAATTTCATTTAACGGTACAACACCGATTCGGAATAATAAAAGGAGATAGGGCTCATAATAACTAAAAATTATGGCTCTGCCTCTAATAATGTTAATATGCATGCAATATGTGAATACGTCATTTGTCCTAAATTTTAATCACTAATGGAATTATTTGTAGAAAAAAAATGTGTTAATATTTTTTTTAATCTAGTGTCTTGTTCGTAATTGACGTAGTTGACGGTAGACCCTTTTGGTACGGGTAGTTTACAAGTGTCTTATTCGTAATTTATTCTAATGTCTTATTCGTAATTTATTCTTTTTGATTTTCCATTCAGTATTATATCTATTTATGAATTTGACTAATTCGAATGTTAATATGCATGCAATATGTGAATATGTCATTTGTCCTAAATTTTAATCACTAATGGAATTATTTGTAGAAAAAAAATGTGTTAATATTTTTTTTAATCTAGTGTCTTGTTCGTAATTGACATAGTTGATGGTAGACCCTTTTGGTACGGGTAGTTCACAAGTGTCTTGTTCGTAATTTATTCTAATGTCTTGTTCGTAATTTATTCTTTTTGATTTTCCATTCAGCACTATATCTGTTTATGAGTTTTACTAATTCGAATTCACTTTCAAAATTCTATTTTAAAGAATAAAACATTTCATACCCTAACTTTGATTTCATTCCTAAAGCTCGAATCTCAAATCTTTTGTAATTTCGGATTTACTACCCCACCACATATTTAGAGATACTTAATAATTAACCATGATATGTTAGTACTCTTGTATTATCAACTTTAATTTACTCATTTAGCTACTAATTTAACATGTTAATATTATAATTTTTAAAATTAAAAAAAAAAAAAAAAACTAACCAGTGCAAATAGTCTTTGTGACAAGGATTACTTGGAGTTGGAGCATCAGGATCCACCATAACCTTCATAAATCAGAGCAAAAAATAAAATTTAAAATGAATTTTCTATTATAAAAATTGGAAAAATAACTTCGATTACTAATAAATGTACGAAGTTATTTTCTGAATAAATTTAAGTTATATACTATGATAGTATAACGAAAAATTTATACCATCATGTAATTCAACATGTATCATGCTACGTATTTACAATGCAATTTAATAGAATTAATAACAATTACTTACTAAGTAATTTTATTATATAAAGAATATTCACATCACTAATACACATAAATTATGTTTTTAAACATTGTTACCTATTCTAATGCTCAACTATTTTCATCAAAAATCTGAAATATTATAATTTTTTTATAACTCTTTCTGAAATATTGTTTTCGATAGACCCACAACTCAAGTAAAACATATATAAAAAATGAGTAAGAAAAGCGGGAGAGTTATTAATAACAATAATGATAAAGGAATAAATCCAGACAACCTTATCTAGATTCATATCCTTAGTAAATTTACGTGTGTCATGTCATATTATCACCTTTATTCAACATTTCTTCGACCAACCTCTCCCTCTCCTCATACTCATCAACTAAAATATAAAAATGAAAAACGACACGTGTACAAAACAAAAATAATGGAACTTGTGTATATAAGTGTATATATATGGTATACCAGAGTATAAAAAGTCTGAAAATCATCTCCTCCAACTTCAACCCTAGGTTGGTTGACAACCATAGAAGGCCTCAAATCACAACCATTTCTAATCTCCTTATTGTTATAAACAACTCTTAGGTTAATAGACTTTGTGAATGGATCCAAAACATCCCCTATCACTCTAGCAAGTCTCAATGTATCTCTTTCTCTTTGCATGATGAAATACTATATATGCAATGAGTCAATGATCATATTGAGTTAGAATTAAGGGGTATTTATACAAGCTAGTTTTTGGGGTATATCCACTTGTGTTTTGTTCTTGTGTCACTCCATGTTTTTGGCATTCTTTTTGTTCTCTCTCTCTTTTTGCTCCAACTTGATGATATAGCTCTTTGCATATATGCCATTTTAAAGCACACAAACAAGAATCTTATCAATTCCACAAAAGTTTGATTTTGGGGTAAAGTCAAAGTGTCATGTCACTCATGCATATGATTTCACTATAACTTAAAAAAAAAAAATTTACTCCCTTTTTGTTTCAATTTATCTGACATTTTTTATTTTTTCAAGAGTCAAACATTTTAAGTTAGACCAAGAATTTACGCATGAAAATTTTTATATATTTTTTGAAATGAAATTTATATATTTATTTATACGCTACAAAGAAGAAGAAAAAAATTATGTAAAAAGTACTATAAGTCACAATAATTATTTTAAAGATATATGAAAAATCTACGGTCATTTGTTTGAATCTCAAAAGTCGAAAAGTGCTACATAAATTGAGACGAAGGGAGTAACTTTTAGCACCAATAATTATCCATATTAATTAGGAGTACTGCGAAAGCTTTTACCGTCATTAGTTAATTGTGATTGGATTCAATATCGCTATAAACTTTAGGAACATTTTCAAATAGTGTTAATTGTCTCTAAAAAATATCTAGTGACAATTATAATATTATCATTAATTAATTGTCTCTAAAGATCAGAACAATCACTTTATTTCGTTGCATTACTTTTTATTATTTAACCAGCGAACTTATAATATAATTATCTTTAAGGACGTAAAATATAAATTATGAAATATTATAATATAAAAATATTTAAAAAATCCTCTAAGAAAATTATTTGACTTAGAATAAAAATTGCTCAAATCATACTAAGAAACAACAATTCATTGTCTCAATCAAAGTGGATAATATAAGAGTCCTACCCAAATAAGTCACAAAAAAAATGAAAATGACCAAAATAAGTTGCTATTTTAGAAAGTAACTAAAATAGACTTAGTGGAAAAAAAAACTCCACTTTATTCGATATTCTAAACATTTTTGTTATTCTCATAACGTATATATTTTAGTATATAATGGAATTATTTATTACACTTTATAAAGTGTAAGTTTTTCTTACACTTTATAAAGTGGAAAAAAATCTTGCACTTCATAAAGTCGAAGAAAAAATTATATTTTACAAAGAGAAATATATATTTAACACAGGTTTCGACCGATAAAGGAGAATGTTGTTGACAAGTCTTAGGCTCCTTTCTAACATAAATTTCAAGTATTATTAACTTGATTTGATTTATGTAGTCATTTGAACCCTCAAAAAGTCGGTCAACAATTTGTCGTTCTAAATAATCCACTCTCCAAAATTTATTTGTCCTTGTTATAAAAATGAGTAGGGTATTTTTAACTATAATCAATTTATAGTCAGTACTATTTATGCATTTTTTTTTTTATAAATTGATGAAAGAAATTTATGATATCGGATATTAATTGAATATTTAGCATTGTGTTTGGGATAACAATTATAATAAACAAAATTTTCTTCATGTATAATTTCGTCATCCCAATAATCAAAAACTCTAACTTTTGGGGTAGAAGACATTTTTTTGTGATTGAAATGACGAAAAATAGAAGATTAAAATGTTGAAAGTGCTATGTTTGAATGTCCTTAAAAAGAGTTTGGAGGAGAACTCAAAATAAAAAAATAAAAACACATATGTAATAATTTTTTCTTTTTTTATGATATGTCAAAATCAATATAATTGTATGACAAACACTGCAAGAGCTTCATAAAGCTTCTGAACGTGAACATATTTCTATTTGTAAAACATAATTTTTTTTCTTTCACTTTATAAAGTGTAAGAAAAAGTTCCACTTTGTAAAGTGTAAGAAAAGTTTTACTTACAAAGTGTAAGAAAAACTTATACTTTATAAAGTGTAACAAATAGTTCCGTTATATATTTAAATATAAACATTATGAGACTAACGAAAAACGTTTAGAATATCTAATAAAGTGGAGTTTTTTCTTCTACTAAGTCTATTTTAATTACTTTCCAAAATAGTAATTTATTTTGGTAACTTTTATCTTTTTGTGACTTATTTAGATTCTGAACTCATAATATAAATCTTATTGATGAGTTACGATGGGTCAACTGAAACCTATTCTTTGAATTACGTGATCATATATTATTTTATTTTATTCTCGTGCAAATTTAATGTAAAGAGACCCATTTAATTTCATAATAAAGTTTTTTTCTTCATTAACTATTGATTTTTTACTCAAAATACTTATAAATTTGTACAGATATTAGTGACCTTCAAAGTAATAAAACTATGACTAAAGAAACTAAAGAGCATAGTTAAAATGACTCCCATAATTTCGAGAGAAATTGTGTACTAAATAAATTAATGTAGAATGATTTTTTTTTCTTTTATAAAAATCCTTGCTAAAGCAGTCACATCGACGAAGAACTATTTGTTTCAACCTCAATTTTCTTTTAAAAAAATAATTTTATAAAAATGTTTTTAATAAAGCAAACACATCAACGAAGAGTTACTTGTTTCACCCTCAACTCTCTCTTATATATTAAGAGAATAAATATGTGTGTGCGTGCATATATATATATACATATTATATATATATATATAGAAATGGTTGACTTGCAAGAATTATTAAGAATTTATTATTCTGTAAGTGATAAAGACATTTAAAAAGAATAAAAAAAGCAAGAAATTGTCTGATTCATTATTATATATTAATTAATTAAATATTTTTTATTACTTGTATATTTCTCTTAAATTAAAGATTATCGAATATAAATTAACATAGTTAATATTAGAGTAACTACAAAATTGAAAGTCATTTTCCACTTTATGTAAAGATAGCGAAGAGGATAAAAAAGAATACTCTACTTTTGTATATTTCCTTTCTAAATTATCCTATGAATTTTTATTTCAATTTAATTTATATGTACAGATCAGTATTTTAAAAGGCGGAGGCATGAGGCATGAGGTATGAGGCGAAACGTTTTATGTAATACGGGGTGAGACGTAAATCTTGAGATACGGGGCGTAACTCTTATGGATCTACAAATCGTAATCTCATATATATTCAATTTTATAATTTTATTACTAAGAAAATAAGCAAAAGTAAAATTTTTAATTATTTTACAAATAAATTTTATTAAATAGCCTATAATATAAATATAGAAAAATATTATAATTTTTATTAAGAAAGGTATTAATGACTAATAATGAAAAAAAGTATTACAATTACTGTTTGAGAAATAGTATTACCAATAAATTTTTTTTAAAAATGATTTAAAACAGAAAAGGTTAAAATTAAAAAAAATGCTCAGGGCTTACGTTTTTACTCTTGGAACTTATGCCCTATGGATCTACGTCTTCATTTTATGCACCAAAATATTTTTGATACGCCCACGCCAAAAAAAATATTTTTAAAAATACTGATGCATGTAGTGTAAAAGAAATTATATATATTTTAACATATTTTAAAAGTTAGTTTATATTACTTTTCAAGTTACTACTTCATTCTTTATGAAAAATTGTTTTCTTATAATTATATTTTGATGACGTGATTGTATAAAGAAAAAATATGCGCTGATATTAAAGGTGTGTTTGGTACGAAGGAAAATGTTTTCTACGAAAAATGTTTTTTCTGAAAAATAAGTAGATTTTTTATCTATTTTTTCATGTTTGGTTGGTGAGTAGAAAATATTTTGCGGAAAAGATTTTTAGTGTTTGATTTATGAATGAAAAATGTTTTTGAGAAACATCTTTTATTTTTACTAAAGTAGAAAATAATTTTTTTAATTGAAAATATTTTTTTAAAAATAAATATAAATATTTTCTTGGGGTTTGGGGGCTAGGACTGGGGGCAGGGGAAGGGGTCGTTGGTAGGGGTGAAAAGATAAAAAATTGAAGTTGAAAATATTTTTTAAAAACAAACTTAAATTAATTTTTTTTGGGAGGGGTGTGTGTGTGGAGGGGGGTCGAGAGTAGGGGTGAAAAAACTTAAATTTTTTTTTGAGAGGGTTGGTGGGTGGGTTGAGAGCAGGGGTGAAAAATGAAATTTTAAAGTTGAAAATATTATATAAAAACAAACTTAAAATTTATTTAGGTGTTGGGGATGAAAAAAATGAAATTTTGAAGTTGAAAATAATTTTAAAACAAATTTAAATTTTTTTAAAGGGGGTAGGGGGCTGATCGGCGGTGGGGGCAAGTGTAGGGGGATAAAAAAATAAAAAAAAAAATTTAGAACTATCTTTTAAAAATAACTTTTATCAAAAATAAAGTGATTTTTTCAAAAAAAAATATGATGATATGAAGTTGCTGAGGCTTTGAAAAATATTTTTCTTAAGTTTTGAAAGGAAAATAAATTTGAAAAATATTTTCCAAAACATTTAATTCAACAAACATAAGAAAATTGAAAAATATTTTCCTTTCATACTTAAAAGTTAAATCTTTTTTTTTTCTAGTCAATAAATAATGCGTGAGATATATTTAGGCGTCAAATGTTCGAACATGGTATAATTCGAAGGGGGGAATATTTGGTCCCATTTTTTATTTAGAACATTATTCGTTTGGTCATAAAATCTATTTATTTGAATTTTTTAAATTTTATTTAAAAATTATTTTTTTGGTCATGAAAAGTATAAATCCAACTTAAGTTTGTTCTTCAAGTAAAAAATAATCTATAATTCATTTTTTATTTTTAAATTATTTTTAAATATATTCAAGCATGAATATTATTTCAAATATTCATTGAGAAAATATTATGAATCCATGGCCAGATAAAAAGGCCTCTAAATTTGTTTTCAAACTTGGAATAATAAATCTTGGTCCCACGGAGAATTTCAGTATCTCAGTAGATTAACCTGGTTAATGAAGGTCTATCGTGTCTCATTCCTATTTTTTTTTAAAAATAAATAAATAAAATAAATGAACTTGGTCCCTATTTTTTTTAACTTTTTTTTTTGTATTTTCACCCCTCCCTTTTACGAATCCTATTTTTATTGGGAAATGATTTGATTCTTTACTCAGCTTGGATCGTCTTTGAAAATTCTTCGAAAGGAGTCAAACGAATCATCTAACAGTGATCCCTCCTTGAGAGCGTTCATCTTTTTTTCTCTATGGTAATTCGAATTCATAATTTTAGGGTTGAAGATAAAGGATATTTATCATCTAAGTAATTCCCTCTTGCCATCTTCATCACATATAATACACAAGTCGACTAATTTTTTTCTCTCTTTTGGAAATTAATACCTCATTTGTTATTAATTGTTTTACCTTTTTTTTAAAAAAAAATAATCCAAAAAAGTAATTTTCTTATTTAGTAACTCTTTATATCCCATATCTACATTGATATACTTATGATTAAAAGATTCAACAAGCATTTTTGGTATACCAAATATATTTTTAGTCAATATTACAAAATTAGAATATTTTTAATTGCAGAATAAATCAAAATAAACAAATTAAAACAGAGCGAATAGATATTTTTCATATTTGAGACAAGTAACTTTGTGGCTTTCACATTTTGTTATGAGTCCAACCCAAATGAACAATTTTACTTTTAATTTTCTATCATTTTTTTTTTCTAATCTATCTAATATTTTAATTGAAGTCATTGTTTCATGATTCCACAATAAATATATTTTTTCTAAAATATTGGTAAATACATGAAAGTCTATTCTTGGACTCAAATGTGGGATAAAAAAAGGTGAGACTTTCATTAAGAATATTCTATTGAAAAGTATGATAGAGATCGCAAACAGAATATTTTATGTTTGACGATGAATAGCAACATTATGTCTCAATTATGTTTGAAGTAGATATACGTACAAGAAAAATTAAAGGAAAAACTACTTAATTAGACAAACATTCCTATAATATTTACTAATTCTTCCTATAGTTTGAAATAATTACATATTGTTTCACTAATTAATAATTTCATACCAGATTGCAGGCCAAATACACTAAGATACATGTATCTTTTACCATATACGCTAAAATAAGGAGAGGTGAGAGAAGGAGGGAGGTGTACGAGATAGTCTATGTACACAGACAGATGCAAATTACACTAGATATGTGTATCTGGGGTACAAGATTTAAGGAGAGAGGCTAACGAGAGAGTCGGATAAACGTGGATCCACTTGGATACAATGTATCCACAAAACTACATCTAATTTTGTCCCCACATATCCAAACCCCAAAATTAAGTAAGATTTCTAATATTGAAAACTAGCGTGAATCTAAGTAATTAGTGGTTAAATATTGGATTTGTATGGTTAACCCAAAAATTTAAATGCAAGCATAAATTACATGTGACATCCACAATGGATATTTGTGCACTTTTACCTAACTAAATTTGATTTAAAACAAGCCCAATCAAAGTGACAGCCCAAAAGGTTACCAATTTGGACCCAATGTTTGAAACACCATGGTGAAAACCCAAAGTGGTTAAAAAAGACAAAGATCAATAGCCCATTTAGAAATGAAACAAAAGAAAATTTCATAAAGGGCTATAGTATCAGTTTATATTATGGTGGACGGTGACGACGTTATTGATATTTACATAACATCGCGATATTTTTCTGTTTATTTTGTATATGAGTTGTCGCGCATGTGTATCTATGATACAATTTTTTGGGAGGGCATTTAATTATGTGTGTGAAGGCCCAAGACTACATTAATTAGTTGCCTTCCTTTCTAAAACATATGATCCAGCCCAACAAAGTTAAACCAAATTATCAGCTCATTTTTTCAAGCCCATTATACAAGAGTAATTTAAGGGAACATTATGTTGTATAGCAACTTAAGCCAATTAATTATTAATTTTTGCAATATTTTTTAGATTATTACAAAATAGCTAAATTTTCATTTTATAGAAGATTTTTTTAATGCATTTTTTGTTTTTACATACATTAAAAAATTGATATAGATATATAGAGTGTGCCGAAGAAGTATTGGGCAAGTGATAAGATAGGATATGACCCTGTTTTATGTTATCGAGGGGTGAGAACGTGATTCCAGATATGAGGGTGGAGGACACGTATTTGGTGTAGAAGGTTAATAGTTAGTGTATTATTTTTTTTCTATGGCAACAATTTCAATAATCATGATCTTCCAAACAAACTGAAGTAGGGATATTCACGGGGCATGAAACAGGGTTTTATTATTATTTATTGTAAGAAGTTCTTCCAGTTAAAATACGATACGATTTGGAGGACATAAGTTTCTTGATCAAGCCATAAAGATTTTCAATGGAATTTTTTTGTCTAAGGGAATATCAACATAGACAAAACTTCTTGAGCATCTTAGAACAGAGGCGGATATAGTGTTTTAGTTACGGATTCATCTTGGTAAATCAAATGGGAAGACCGAAATTGTAAGAATACATTGAGACTTACTATTCCATTACAGCCTTTGATGATATTGAGAGTCTGTTTGGGATTATTGTTAAAATCTGTTTATTTTTAGAAGCATTTTTTGAAAATGACTTTCCATAAAAGTGCTTTTGAAAAAAACAATTTGTGTTCGACTAATTCATTTGAAAATTGTTTTTGATAAGCAAATTGTGTTTGATTAAATCTTTTTTAAAATTGTTTTTAAGTGTCTAAATTACAAAAAAAAGATAAGTATCAATGTACTTTTAATATGAAAATTATTTTTTATATATAAATTATTTTAAATATCTACTATAAAAAATTTAATCAAACATTATTTTTTATTGAATTAAAATGCACATATATTCAATTTTTCAATTAATATTATACATAGAAATAAAATAAATAAATATTGATATGATAATTTAGATATAAATAAAAATGTCAAATATGAAGTAATGATAATAAACGTTAAATAATAACAAAATATTACTATATAAAAGTAAAATTCTTAAATGAAAGTTTTACCAAATTATGAGATATGCTTTTTCAAAAAAATTCTTCTATTGATTTGCCGAACACTATATTTTTCACTTTTGATCTTTCAATAACAATGTCAAACAAGCTCTAAGAATCAAATATCACAATAGTTATCGACTTAGTAATGAAAAAATGCAATTCTCTCATGAAAAAACTTTTTTTTTTTTGCCTTCGAATTATAAAAGAGCTAAGTTTCTTCTTGATACTTATAATTATTTTTTTTTGTCATTACATAGTGGGATGGACCCTTCTGTATCATGTTACAAAAGTAAATTTTAGAACAAAATCTCTATAGGACAAACAAAAAATACAATATTTTGTGACTTGTGAGAGTGGTTTAAACACCATTGAGATATAGGTTCGATTCTATTGAAAAGTTTGAATTTTATTTTTCAATGGTCCTATGAAATATGCATAGCACAAAGAACATCAAGATTTGGAAGTAAAGATGGTCAAGAATATATCTACTTTTACGAGTTTGAACGAATCCAATAATCTATATTAAATTCGTATAAATGTCAAATTATGAACTCATACATTAAAATGAGTTATGAATGCGATAATAAATTCATACTTAATTTAATTTAAAATTCTAGGTCCAACTTTGAAGGGTCTAAGATTCCATTAAATTAAATATTGGATTCTACAATTTTTTTATTGGGAGAAAAAGGGTTCATTCTAAACTTAGAGAAGAGTTTTTACTAAGGAAATTTTCACATATAGCCACTTAAAAATAGTTTAATTATTCTTCATAGCTATAGTTTGATAATTACAATTTATAGCTAAATGTTATATGGAGGATAGAGGCGAGCGAGACTGGGAGAGAGAGATGAGAGGCGAGAAAGGGGAAAAAGAGTGGGAGAAAGGTGAATTATTTATGTATATCTGTTAGATAATTGTATATTATACATATGTATTTGTATATATGGCAAGAGAGATTGGGAGAGGGAAGAGAGAGACGAGCGAGAGAGGGCAAAGAGTGGGAAAGAGGTGAATTGTATATGTATATAATTGTATATTATACATATGCAAGCGAGACCGGGAGAGGGAGGAAAGAGGCGAGCGAGATTGGGAGAGGGAGGAGAGAGGCGAGAGAGCACAGAGTGGGAGGGAGGTGAATTGTATATGTATATAGGTCAAATAAATGTATACTATGTGTATGTGTTTGTATATTCTGGCGAATTATACATAAATAAACGTGACTAATTATACAAACTCGAAGTCAGCCCACGTAATTAATGTATAATGTTAGTCACTAGTGGTAATTATAGCAAACTATAGCTATGATGAGAAATTAAATAATACTATAAGTTTGTTTAACCACACAGTTTTCCCTTTTTATTAAGGCTCCTCTTTTTTATCAATCATTCATGAGCTAGAAACATCAATTTGTACGTTATATCGTTTTGTTGAGAACAAATTATCTTGAAATTAGTTATCTCGAAACTTAGTGGTGCCGAAAAGTGGCCAATGACCTATCTTTATATTATAATTTGTTTGAAACTTTAGAATAATAACTACTTCTCGATTGCAACAACAAAAGATAATAGACATAACTAAATTGTATCGACGAGTATCATCATCATATATTTATACTAGAAGATCATAATACATCACAATTAGAATTTATTCTATATTTGCAATATAAGAAGTTGATCGACGTCTGTTTGCCACGACTGAGATTATATTGCTCCTGTTATATAATATAATATTCCTCTTCTCTCTGATCCGACAATTGAGATTGCTTTCCTGCTATATAATTATTCGCAACGACGACCACCGGTGCCATTTTCCCTTTGGCAATTGAAGTAAACAGCAGCAACAGGTAATCCAAGATTGTAGAGTTCAGCAAATTGTCTTGTATTGAAATTTTGACGCCAATTTGGTGCATAAACAGTTTCTCTTCCCAATTGACGAAATAAAGAGAAAACAATTCTATGTATTCCCATTGAAGGCCTTGGACTCTCATAACATATAGCTTCATTCCCTACAATAATACAAAATTTTAGAATTTTTTTACATTTTTATACTCTTCAATTTCTAACGTGCATAAATAGATACATAAACTTATAAAAGCATAATACATAAATAAACCATTTAACTTTGTTTCGAATCACATTTATGCCCTTCAACTTTTGATGTGCACAAGCAGACACTTAAACTTGTATAAAGTTGAACAAATAGACACACATGTCCTACATGTCATTTTTTGTCCAACGTGGTGTCCTACGTGTATTTTGCCATGTAGGACTCATGTGTTTATTTATTTAAAAGTTGGATAGTTAAAGTGTCTGTTTGTGCAGAAAGTTGGAGGTCAAAGTTATAATTTGAAGCCAAGTTTAGGGTCCAATATATGTATTATACCAACTTATAAATGTGTGTTCTACATGACATATTATGTGTCCTACAAGGTATAATTATACAAATAAGTTCAAGTGTATCTCACTTAAAGTACGAGATCTCTAAAATGCAATGTATACTTGATCAACTTTATACAAATTTAAGTGTGAATACATCCAAAGTTAGAAGGCACGTAAAGTACGAGATCTCTGCAAAGTACCATATAGAATGTGTGTCTACTTGTTCAACTTTATACAAATTTAAGTGTGAGCACATCCAAAATTAATAGACGTAGGTGTCAGCTGAATCCAAATTAAAACAACATGTTTACGTGTCATACTATTTTCAAAGCATATCATGCTTACACTAGTACTAATCACCTTACATATACCTATACATTATACATAAATAGAATAATATACATTATACATAAATACAATAATATAATATATATACATATATATATATACATATATGTATATATACATACATATATATACATATATATAAAAAAAAATTGAAATGTCTCAAAATTTGGTAACCAACAAAAAATTAAAATCATTAAAAATATGAGAAGTATATTGTTCCCTATCAAAAGAAATTCTATATATATATATATATATAAATAAAAAAAAATTGAAATGTCTCAAAATTTGGTAACCAACAAAAAATTAAAATCATTAAAAATATGAGAAGTATATTGTTCCCTATCAAAAGAAATTTCAATAGAATATATTCTTCTTTATAGTACGTAGAATCTATAATTATTGTATTGTACCCAAAAATAAGTGCAATCTAATAAAGTTGTACCCCAAGAAAGTAATATAATATTTGTAAAAAGTAGAATTTCTTAAAAGTTTCGTCAATGAATTTTTTATTTTATTTTTTATTTTGTTGATTTTTAGAAGAATTTTGTAAATTTCGTAGAATAAAAGGTGGGGGAGGTATTAATTTTAAGTTTTTTCATTACTCTAAAGAATGAAAAAGAAAATAAGAAACTAAAATAATGATAATTAAAGAAGTCAAAAAATGATTTTTGTATGAAAAAAAATTAAAATATACCTTGAACTTTGTTAAAAGGATCGTATATATACCCCTACATAATTTTAAAAAAATTAAAGTCAAAAAAATAAAGTTAATACTATTTGTTTCACTTCCGCGTTAGATGAAGGGCACATAGAGCTCCTTTTGTAACGGTAAAGGTATACGTGAGTAATTTGTATAACGATAACGATATATATGAATCACTTTCATAATGACAATTCTATTAACTCTAAATGACAAAATTAAAAGATATATCAGACTCTTTTTTTTTTACATTATAAAACATAAACTACTATTTACTACTACACAAAGAAGGCTATATTCACATTGTTGGCAACATACATTATATATTTATATATATGCTTGGTTTAATAAATATATATACAAGCATTGACAATTTTTTATACAAGTTGAGATTTAGTGTAGTAGGATTGTGAAAATTCGTTTAGATTGTGAGCTCTATCCTTAAACAATAGGGTTTATACATTTTTATTTTATATTGACACCCCTTAATAAATATTCTGGCTCGTCGCTGAGTAAAAGTAATAATTTGAATGGAACGAAATATATAAATATTGCATGATTAATAATAATAATTAAAAAAAAAAAAGATTTACCAAAGGTTACTCCTGTGGTTGCTGGGATATCAGTGACCAACCTAGTTAACAAAGTTGATCATAACACCATGTTAAATTTGGGTGAATTTTATAATTCTCTAATTTGAAAATGACATAAAAAATTATGTAAAAAAATATTTTGCAAATGATTAATGTAGAAAGAGCATCCAGCATTTTGAAAATAAATAATCAAAGTTATTATTTATAGATGGTGTAAAAGTTTTATATATCTTATTGTAGAGTATAATATATTTTATATATCTATAATTAATATTATTCCTATTTTAAATATTTAAAAATGTAGTAGATAACATGTTTTTAACTAACTAAAATACATTAATAACGTAAAAAAAAATTAAAAAATATCAAATAAATGACTGACCAATGTAGATACTCCCTCAAATTTGGGTTGCTTGGACTTGGAGCATCAGGATCAACCACAATCTTTCACAATGAAATAACAAAAAAAAAATTCACAAGTCTCGAAGAACGTTCGAAGATAAAAAAAACTAAACAAGACATTTGTTTATCTCACATAAAATTATTTAATAACGATATCCTTTATATTTTATTCACAACTCGATCGGGTTAATAAGTCACTATATATATATATATACATAAGTTCAGATTCTATAGTGTAATAATAGTTGAACGATTCATTTCATCCCTAATCAAATTAGTGGTCTTATCTTTAAGAATGTAAAATCTAAGTAAATTAATCAGCGTAAACTCGAAAAAACAGATGAAAAATATAATATGAATTTTACCAGAGTGTAAAAAGTGGAAAGATCATTTCCTCCAATCTCAACCCTAGGTTGGTTAGTAATTTGAGAAGGCCTTAAATTAGTGCCATTGATGACTTCCCTATGGTTATAAACAACACTTAGATTAATAGACCTTGTGAATGGATCCAACACATCACTTATCACACCACCAAGTTCTAAAGTGTCTCTTCCTCTTATTGATGACATGAAGATTGATATATATATAGAAGAAGAAAAAAACTATATATATACAATTAATTAATAAATTTTACAAGTCACAACAATAGTGAACCATGGCTATTTGTACTAGAATTTTTTTATACTTCATCATCATGTGTTATTGGGTATTTATTCTTTTTTGCCTTCTATAAAATTTGTAATATCCATATTCCAAGGATCTATATACTTTTTTTTAAAAAATCTCCAATTAGAAAAAAAATTATTTCCTTTATTGTGAAAACACCAAATTATTGTTATATATTTTTCTTATTTTCATATTGTAAAAGAATGGAGAGGTGAGAATGAGATAGATTCCCTATAATAATTCATTATTTTACAACAAATAAAAAAAACCATAGTGTTATGCTAGTAAGATAAACTAGGAAGGTTAGAATAATATGCAATTAGAAAATAAAAAATGTGTTTGATACGAAGGAAAACATTTTTCTTTTTTTTTCGTGTTCGATTGATAAAATATTTTTCAACGTCAAGTGTTTTTTTTCCTGAAAATACATATAATGAAACGCCATAAGTGATCAAGGGTTGAATAAACCTAGTCATCTATCTTTTCTTCGAGAGCAATGGTCCATACAACTTTCACATATTCTTATGAGTTTACGTGTTAAGGTTCCACTAAAAATATTTTTGTCATATCGTCTTTAAATATTCACGGAATATGTAATGATACTACCTTTACAAAGTAAATATCATTTTTGATTATGACATGAAATGATGGTTTCTAAAATATACCCAAATTTCATATATATAAATTTACATGTATCTAATTTTTATAACAATAGGTCGATATATCACTTTCAAAAATCTTAAGGTATGCTAATCTTTTTTTTTTTTTCTAGAGATCACTTTGCATTCAGTTTTAGTGTGAAATACTAACTGTCAAGTAACATTACATATTGCCCAAAATTTGAAAGGGGTATTAAATATAAACGGTTAGATTTTAAAATATGTGAATAAAAAACGAAGAGTTACAATTTTTATGAAGAGTTGTGATTTTGACGAAAAGTTGCGATTTTTATGAATTGTAATTTTTATGAAGAGTTGCGACTTTGACGAAGAGTTGTGATTTTGATAAAAAAATTGCGACTTTTATGAAGAGTTCCGACATTGATGAAAAATTGCGATTTTTATGAAAAGTTGTGATTTTTATGTAAGGTGGTGACCTTTTCGAAAGATTGTGATTTTTCTAAAGGTTTGTGACCTTTCTGGTAAGGCACAATAAGAACCTTCTAACACTACCCTTTGTTTTTTATAAATTGAGGGATTTCCTCTCATTTCTAAATAGAAATTTTCTAGACTTCTTTTTCTTCTACTATTACTACTAAATCTAGTGTTCAAAGTGTACTTTACTGCCGCTGAGTGGTTCGCTGACACCGTAATTTTAGGTACCGATACATCGATGAGTAAGATAGTTATATCCTGGGAGGATATATTTAATTATCATCGGGTACTTAAGGGGAATAATTTCCTGGAGGAGACACTGTGCATTCAGTGGACTCAAATGTCTTTCTTTGAGAAAAATATTTTTATATTGTTTCTAATCAGTTTTTGATTCTATATTCTCTGCTAGTCTTAATTTTCTAGTTTTGAAAATACTCTTTAAACTTTGTTATTTCTTGCCAAGTTCTTCAAAGTTTTGCTCTAAATATCTTAGAATACAAAATGATCAACATAAACATGGTAATTTAAATACATGTAATATGTGTATATGGGGTGCGACCCTAAAACCCACCTTATGACCCGACTTCTAAGCTTGGATCTGGCCTCAAAGATCGATTCGGGACCCAAACCCGACATTCTACCTCGATTGTCAACCTGAACCCCGACTTGAAATCCCACCTTGACACCTAACTCAAGACTTGACACCCAACTTGAGATTTGATCTCGAATTCACCTGGGACCCTTTAGGTCTCGAATCGAGAATCAGTAATTGAGTTTCAAATTAATATCGAGAATTGGTATATGAGATTTGAGTTAAGGTGGAAACTGAGGTGTGAAGTTGAAAAATATTTTTTTTAAAGGTAAGTTGTTTTCTTAAATTTGAAAAACAATAAGTTAATTTAAAAAACATTATTCAAAGTATTTTAATCAATCTTACATTGAGAGTGTGTGGTTTTGCAATTTTATTTTATTAAACGATTCTCTTGATTTATCGAAACCGAAAAAAACAAACAAACTTGCTCATCTATAGCTTTTTGAACAACAAAATATATTGTGTCGGGACCTCTCTAAGGTCATTCAGAACCACTATTATTTCGAGAGAAAGGGAGAGCAATGGCCCACATATTTTTATTTTTTCTTGTTTGTGAATTTTTATGATCTTCAAATCAAAACTTTTCTCTTTTCAATTACAAAATTAAGAGATTTCAACTGATCGAGGCGGATTTAGAGTTAAAATTTTTTAATTAGGATATTTAAAGTTCATATATTTAAAGGTTATGAGTTTATCATATCTAGAGTGGAGTACTTGTTAGTACAACTTTTGTAAAAAAAAATTACATATAATTTATACATCAAATTTAAATATTGAATTTGAAAATATCGAATATCAAAAGGTTACATTTCCTTTGGGGAATATATATGAGTGGGCACTTGGTTGTCTTATCCAGTTTTGGCATTCTTTTTTGGGCAACTTTCACATATAGCAAACAAAAAATTCATATTTGTATGTTATAGCAAATTTTGCATAATTGCGCTCCATAGCAAACATAAAAACTGTATAATTCGCTATACATATACAAGTGTATAATTCGCTGGCCTAAATTGTATAATTCGCTGGCCTATTTCGCTGCAATTGTATAATTCGCTATCCTATTTTCACTGCAATTGTATAATGCACAATTGTATACTATTTCGCTGCAATATTAAGTGTATAGCAAGAACATATATGTTTTTCTTTCGCTTTATACAAAAACAGAAACACAATATATACACTTCTGTTGTATAAAGCTAAAGAAAATTGTATTTCACTGCAATTGTATAATTCGCAATTGTATAATTCGTTGACCTTTTTCTCTGCAATATTTGAAGTAAAATGTTTGTAAATTGTATAATTAAGTGTATAACACGAAGATATATATTTTTGCATGTGTATATACAATTTTCTCTCGCTTTATACAAAACAGAACAGAATTATACACTTCTGTGTATAAAGCGAGAGAGGCGAGCGAGAATGGAGAGTGGCGAGCGAGATTTCTGGGAGAGAGACGCTGGCAAATTTTAGCTAATGTTTGCTATGGAGCACAATTAAATCAAACCCTAGCTATTCCATTTAATTTAGGTTATTAATTTGCTATTATATACAATTTTCCCTTCTTTTTTTGAATAGACGTAAATAAAATTTGAAAGTATTTTAAAGAAATACAAAATAGAATTTGGAAGTTCTTTAAGAAATATAAAATAGAAAAAGTTTTTTAAGAAATACAAAATAGAATTAAATTAGTTCCAATTATCAAGTTTGCTTAATTTGACCATTGTTTCACTTTTTGGTGTGTGTATAAATTGTTCTAAAATTAGAAACTTAAAATATAAAGATATATTGAGAAGTCTAAGGTTAATTTAATCAAACAAATTAGAGAAAATAGACAACCATTCTCCTAATCTATTATCGAATTTTCGACTATATACTTATATTTTATAGGAATCCTATCACACTCCTAAACTATTTTAAAACGTAATAATTACACCCTTAAATACTGACATGGCATAGAGAGTGTTCTCACTCTCTTGGAGGCATGTGAAAGTCAGCATAATTAATAAATAATATTTTTAAATTTAACTTTTTATTAGATATATATATTTTTACTTTTCTCTTTTAAGTTTTTTGTTTCTTTTTTCTTTTTCCCTCTCTTTCTTATTACTCAACGTTCACTCCACCATCATTGCACTAACCATATTTTTTGTCCAGCTTCTAATATTTTTCAGAATTTACTTCACTTATTTCTACAAACTAACGCTGCAAATCATCAAAAACAAAACCAGAAAAAAATAAAATTATTAAACACCTTCCATCATAAAAATTCATTCTATTATTAGATTTTTTTAAATTATTAGAGAATCAAGTCAATCAAAACAATTATGTCTATATAATAGATTTTTCGATCATGAATTTCATAAAGCAATCAAACATGAGTTTTGGTATAAAATTTGGGTGGTCATCCAACTTTTTTTCATTTTTATCAATCTCAAGTTATTTCAAAATATCAACACCATTAGTCTACCTTCTAACCGATTTTGGGTTGGCTACATACATCAACCATCAAATTTTATATTCAATCTCTATTGTTGTTCGGTGAAGACCAAAGAATTTAAACATCACAAAACCGTAAATAAAACATTACAAATTTGGTGTCATGAAGACAAAAAATAACATGATAAAAAAAAATTAAAAAGAAAGAAAAGAGATGAATTATCAAGCTTGTCAAGGTGCCTAAATAATGCTATGAAATGATGAAAAAATGATAATAAAAATAACATTGATTTTTTTTCGTGGGGAGTGATTTGAAATTGGAAGGGAATGAAAAACAATAAAAGAAAAGAAAAGGAAGAAGAAGAAGAAAGAGGAGGAGGAGGAGGGACAAAAAAGTATACATATTTTTATAATTAATGAAAAAAGTGATAAAGAGAAAAAAACAATATAAAAAATAAAAAATAACAGCTGGCGCGAGTGTGCATCACTACATATTGAGAATGTGGTTGTCTAGTTTCAGCTTGGGATATATTTTATTTTTAAAAAACTCAAGGGGGTAATAGGACTCCCGCAAAGTATAAGTGTGTAGTCGAAAATTTGGTAATAGGTTAGAGAGGTATTTGTCTATTTTCTGAACAAATTATTATGAATTTGAATTTTTTTCCTTCTAAATTATTTAGTTGCTAGGCAAGCTCTCCTACTTTTAATTTTGTTCGATAGGATTTAAATTGACGAATAACAAAAAATTGAATTGAATCAAATTAGTTTTTTGTTCGTCAATTATTAATTTACCTATTTACAAATAAAAAAACACGATCCTGGTTTATTTCCTTTTTAAATTGGACTTTTGATTGATAAATCAATCTTTTATATTGTAGCGATATATGATATGTCTGTAGTAAAAGTTGTGGCGCTCTTGTGACCACGAGTCTTGTGTTTGTCACACGAAAAATGAAAAGTAAAGAATAATCAATATACATGAAGAATGAAAAAAAGTAAGAATAATTTAAATTTTCGAAGTTATCTCTTATTATTATATAAATTTAAAATTGAAATTCGTTGAGGATATTCAATTCTTAAAATACCATGACTTTTCTTTGAGTGGCCATAACATAAACACAGAGGCAGATGACAATCAAGACAATGTGGACCTAATTCACATGACACACACTTTAGAATAAATTTTTGGGATCTTTAACTTGAATATAACATTGTAACAAATATTCCTTTCATTTCTTCACTATCTTTTTTAAAGATAAAAAAATAAAAAAAATCTCAATTAGCGTCTTATATATTAGAGTTTGATTATTTCGGAGTCGTATCATGTAGGGCTTCCTTTGAGGGGAATCGCTTCCTATGAAAGATTTTTTCATAACAAAATTCATACTCGAGACCTCTTATTAAGTGAATAACTTTATTATCCAAAATGATCATTTAATGTCTTTGAAATGCTTTATGACTTGGTCATTTTGGAGCTCATTGAGCATGCGAGAAGGTGAGTGATCCGTGGAAGGGTTTGACGGTATCCGTTAGCTAGTGCTGGCAATTTAAGCACATTTTTCACTAACCCGCCCAAATAGCCTATCAAATAAAAGTTGAAAGAGTGATTTTAAATATGGATAATATTTGGGCTTATACCCATATTTTACCCATTAAAATATGGGTAGATTATGGGTAAACTACGGGTCAAGTATGGGTATTGCAAGTTTTCTTCAAATTTTCAAAAAACCTTCTGTTACCAAGTTTTAGAAGCGATTTTTCAAAACTTTCATATATGGGTACCTATATATATTTCAATTCTCGACCTCCACTCCACCCTTCCCAAAAAAAAAGTCAAAGTTTATTTTTTAAAAAATATTTTGAACTTCGAAATTTTATTTTTTTCACCCCTACCCTCGACCCCTCCCCCCCCCAC